>NW_026880961.1:0-34158 GCF_032173495.1 Musca vetustissima | reverse complement strand
AATCCCCCCAATTTTAATCACAGATCCCGTTAGGGGAAAAGTGGCTCGGCAGATTGGAATGGCGGTATATTGCGTAAATTGCAAACTTGACGGACATTGCGCAAGCGACAAAATATGTCCTACCAAAATAAGAATTACTGAATTGCAAAAAAAGAAACCCACAAAAAATCTTTTTCTTGGCAAATTTCAATTAAAAATAGGGCACCTCCGGTGAACTCAGCATTACCATACGCTAGTATTGTTAGGCAAAATCAGCCTACATTTACTAATGCAGCTAAAAGTACCAATGGAGGGACTTCATTTGAGATCTTCAATAGTGATTTACAAAATACATTGGTAAGGATTTGTTAACAATCTTAAGGAAGGTTGACAGTTATGCAAAAAATAGAACAAAAAACCTTATAAGTGATGAGGAAAAGGCGCAGGCTATTTTTAACCTATTACTTGAACTAAGAATATATGAATAAATTAAATATTATTTTTATTAATGTAATTAATGTTTTTAAAAGAACATAATCTCGACATACTTTTAGTCGCTGAACATAAACTTTCAGCTAGACACATTTATCAAGAACCTAATTACAATATTTTTCGGCAAAATAGGGTTGATGGTCGAGGTGGTAGAACTGCTGTCTTTGTAAAGGGTTGGATCAAAGCTGACAAATCCACGCTAACTTAGGGCAAATAGAGGGTACAGTAGTGGAATTAAAAGAGCAATATAACAATGTCGTTGTTATAAGAGACCACAAGAAAATATTAGAAACATCGATCTTGTAAATTATAGGTTATATTATTGGAAACAAGGAAGCAATTATTGGAGAAGACCTGAATGCTAAACACCCTATTTGGGGTGGTAATATAACAAATGTTACCGGCAGAGTACTCTGCGACTGGCTTGATATTTCCCCAAATATTTTAATTAGGAAAACTAGCGAGTCTACGAGATCTGAATTCAATGCTAAATCTTATATAGATATTTTTATCACAACATATAACATAGGGATCTTATCCTCCGATCCGACTAACTGTGTAAAAACACTAGACTTCAATTCTGATCACAAGGCGATAATAAAACAAGTTAAATTTAGCAGGCTGGAGCGAAATAAAAGAATTATTTGGTTTCTGTAGTTTTAAAAACCAACATTTTAATACCTATATAAATCACCATAAAAATAGACTCTCACTACCGGCGGATAGAATCAACCACAAACCTTCAAATTGATAACAGCTAAAGATGTAGAAATTATTCTCAAAAGCCTTAAAAATACAAAAAGCAGTAGTGAGGATGGTATTCCTAATTTTGTATTAAAAAGAATTGGCTCTGGATTTTATAAGCACTTAGCAATCATTTTCAATAATTGCCTAAATATAGGGTATTTCCCCATAATATGGAAGCATGCTATGGTAGTACCTGCTCTTAAGTCAGGAAAAGATCCCACTTTACCCGATAGTTATAGACCAATTTCGCTCCTCCCCAACTTAGGAAAAAATACTAGAAATATTTATGTTGAAAATTATAAATGAACACATTCAAAATAACAATATCCTGAAGGAGTTCCAATTTGGATTCAGGTAAAGATTATCCACTACACATGCTCTAAACAATAGAAGTGCAACCATTGCTGTTAGCCTCGATTTCGAAAAGGCGTTCGATAATGTCGGGCATCAAGGCCTTTTCACAAAGATGAAAGAAACTTTTAAATTTAAAAATCCAATTGTCAGATTAATAGATAACTATCTAAGGTATAGGACATTTTCAGTCAATATAAAAAATAGTAATTCGTCTCGTAGAAATATAAAAGCAGGAGTACCCCAAGGTTCAGTTCTTGGTCCAACCCTCTATAATATTTATATTGCAGACATTCCACAGCCTCAAAATGGTAAATTATTAATAGCTTTTGCAACCGATATCCTAATAGCCTTAACTCACCCTAGAGCTAAAATAGCCAACAAACTGATAAATATTTATCTTGAGAAATTAGCTGTATACTTTGATAAATGGAAACTTACATTAAGGGGACCCCCCCCCATTCTCGGTGTAAAAAAATTTTTTGATTTAATTCCAATCTACTCTAATTCTAGAATGTTCCTACAAAATTTCAAGTGAAAATCTCAAGAACTCTTGAAGATATAGCCGATTTATTGTGTCAGCATCAAGTGACGGCTAAAAGGCTTCTCAAACTTTAAACGCGTTTTTCTCAAAGCGAATGGCGGGCACCATAACTCAAAAACTAATAATGCAATCGGTTTCAAATTTTGACACGTTTCTCTGGGAGTGTGTAGCTCTCGTATGAACTAGGATAAAGCTAATCGGTGAAGATCTTCCTTATTTTTTAACTTAGTTTGTGGTAAAAAATAGGCGATTTTCCATAAACAAATTTTGAAAGTTCCGCCATTTTGTTAATTGTTGTGCGAAGTCAATAATCCTAGTTCATACGAGAGCCAGACATGTACTCTTTCTAACACAGTTGGAATTTTCGGATTCCGATGTTCCAGTGAGGAGTTATCATGCCCGCCATCGAAAATATGGACTTTTCTTTGAACCCAAATGGTAAATTATTATTATGGTAAATTATTTTTCTTCCTTTTTAAATATTAAAATATATATGTGCCAAGTTACAAACCTTAACAAGCATTGGTAGTCATTTATCAGCCCATTTAAAATCTTAAAAATAAAAAATCGAGAATGGGGGGGTTCCCTTAAATGAAGCACGTAATTAGAGTGATAAATGGGAAAAAAGGACTTAGTGCCAAAGTAAAAATGTGCCTATACAAACAATTAATTAGACCTGAAATAACCTATGCGTTTCCTGCAGATGTATGAAGCGAGTAAACTAATAAGGTAGGCAAATTCATGACGAAAATAGCTATTAAACTATTAGAAAAATATATTAATTGCAATAAAAATTCACAGAATTACATTATAAGCGAAGAAAAATTTAATAAGTTCATAGGAAATGAAGGATGTTTGTCACATATGTGCTTTGTAAACTAAAACAACAATAACATGTTGTTCGATAGTAATGACAAAATTGTATTCTATAATAGAAAATACGACACATATAATATTGATGACCTGGTGTATAGCACAGAACAATATTAAAATGTATATATGTAGAAATATCTAGGTGTACATATGAGATGTGTGTGTATGTATGTATATATGTTTATGCATACATACACAGATTTTCATATGTGTGCATATTGTAAATAAGAGTAGTAGTTTTTAAGAATACTGAATTATTATTTATTTTATTTGTTAGTGTTAAGTAGTTTTTAAAAAAAGTTTAGTTAAACCGTCACTGCTATGGATGTCGTCTATGCTTTGAAGAGACAAGGTCGTACTTTGTACGGTTTCGGCGGTTATATATCTTCTTGACGCTATTTGGAGAAACCTTTAATTTACAACAAAACAATCAGTCCTGTTAAATGTTAAAAAAGAGATACATTCTTGTTGAAAATTAAATTATTATTATTTTTTTAAATAAATGTATTAATAATACATTTTAGTAAATAAATAAAAATATTAAAAAAAAAATCGAATTCCACTTACCTTTTCAGATTTTTTTAAAAAAAATTCTAATAAATTTCTTTCAAATATTTCCAATATCAGTAAAAATGCGAATACAATGTTTATGCTTACTCAAAAATTTTATTTCAGACAAATTTAAAGATATTTTAATTTTTCATTAAAAAAATTAAAAAATCAATACAATATTCTTATTTCCAGAAAATTCATTAACAAAAATTTAGAATTATTTAAAAAAATCGAAAGAAAATATTTAAAATTCATTTTTGAAATTATTCGTATATAATTGCTTATATTATTATTTTTTTATAATTAGAAAATTTTTAAATATTTTTTACATAACATATTATTATTTGTTTTTATTCATTTAAATTTTAATTTATCATTTTCATTAAAATGTTATTTAATTTCACTATATTTCTTTGAAAAATCTTTTTTTCCTACAACATATATATTTCTATATAAAAATGCCGCCATCAACAGGCATTTCTAAATGGCGTTGCTTGTTTGTTCATATGCATGCTTGCCTATATTATGTGTGTATACCATAGCTTCACTTTATCTAGGCATGTGGTATTATTTTGTTAGTCCATGATATTAAAGAACGAACGAACAAACACGAATGTGAATACGATGTTCATATGGAGTAAAAAATATTATTTGTTTGTGGAAATATTAAACAATAATAATTTTAATCAGGAAAAAGAAAATAATATACACCTAAGTCTGTTTTTACACGGTAGATTGGTTCCAGAAGAAGCCATGTAAAAAAAAACCGGGTAAAAAAAGACATTGATTGTGATATGAATATACTTCGCAAAAATTAAATTTGACAAAAAAATGTAAGCACATAAAGTTTCAAATCGTGCTAAATGGAATAATATCGTGTAAAAAAAATTAAAAATATTCAATTTTCAAACCGTGTTATATCAAAACCGTGTACAAAAAGACCGTGTAAAAACAGACTTAGGTGTATATATATATATTTTGGAATTGTTTGTAAATGCCTTGTTAACCTCGAAGTGAGGCACCAGCGAAATTCTCATGCAGTTTATGTCGTTGGTCAGCTAAGTACTTCGCATTGTTACAAGAGACATTTGGGTTTGAAAGGTTTTTTGTATGGAAGCAATAGCTTCTGGGGAGAATATCCCAACAAAAAACTAAGGGAACTGATGAGGATCAGTGGCATGATCCGAAACTATAGTCTTCCCTGCCTTACCCCTCGGCAAACAATGCTGTTTTTGTTTTTTTTTTATAAAAACAACAAACTGGGATTCAGCCTGACTATTTTGCAAAAACCAAATACAAATGGTATCCCAAATAAACCGCCAACACTACTGAAATAATATTTTAAATAAAACAAAAATCATAAAAATTGTATTTTTGTTTCCATTATTCTATCATTAATTTATTTCAACTACAATTGCCTTGCCATTGAAAATTTTCCTTCAAATACCCCTCTTTTTTCCTTCCCAAAAACAAACAGCGCTAGGCGTTTGTGGTTATTTTCTGTGAGTGATACAAGCCAGCTGTACTACTGATCAACAGCTTATTCTTCTTCTTTTTAAATTTCCCCTTGCAAAAACAACATAGCATGCTTCTTCTTCTATATACCTCGAAATATATCGGAAAACAAAAACAAATTTTAAGCAAACTCTAATGTAACTGCAATAAATGTGTGTCATGTCATAAATGGCAAATGTAATGCGGTAAGGAGAAAATGTATATATTTTAATTTTTTTTAATAAATGTAATTAATGAAATAATAATGGTTTGAAATTATGTTTTCTCTTTTTAAATATATTTTGACGTCCTGAAAAGGACGGATTGGTTGATTTTGTATGGATTTTTTCTTTGTATACGATGGTCTGTATTCACTCCATAATACCTTTCGAAATAATTTAGGCTTTCTTTTCGGTCTTTTTGGGCAAGAGAACAGCTTGAATGTTTGGCATTACACCACCTTGGGCGATAGAAATACCAGACAACAATTTGTTAAATTCTTCGTCATTACGGATGGCCAATTGCAAGTAACGGGGAATGATACGAGTCTTCTTACCAGCATTACCAGCCAATTCCAAAATGTCAGCAGCAAAATATTCCATAACGGCAGCTAAATATACTGGAGCACCGGCACCAACACGTTCAGCATAGTTGCCTTTGCGCAACAAACGATGAATACGACCAACGGGGAATTGAAGACCAGCACGATTGGAAGTGGAATTTGCCTTTCCCTTAACTTTGCAACCTTTACCACGACCAGACATTTTCTCTTTATTTTATTTTTTTTAACACATCACTGAGCACTGAAAAACACAGAATGATAAAAATGGCCTTTGCCATATTTATTGAAATTCTTCTTACAAACTAATACAGGATGGATTACTGACTAATAAAACTATAAATAAACACAAGGCTTTTCGCCTTATACCAGGGTTACCGTTGTGCGACTAAAGTCGCAATTTGTAACCTTTTTGATGACCTGTGACTATATGTGCAACTTGTTTGTTATCTTCTAATTTTGCCACTTTTTAAACTTTGTGCGACTTTTAGCGCCTTTTTATTGCTCAACAATATAAGTTCTATTCTTTGATTTATTGGTATGGTATAGGCCATTTATATTGTATTGGATTTAGTGTACAGTATTTCACATATATGTCAAATAAATCCTCATAGATGAGGTTAACCCGGTAAAAGTTCAAATGTACATGCCGTTCAAATTCAAACTAATTTCAATTTGTAGATGTCGCTACTATTAACGCCGTACGCTGCAATTATGCGACAAAGTAGTTTGATCAGTTGTTTGTTGTATTCTTTGATAAACGAAAACAACGACATTGGCGTAAGAGGAGTGCAATTAAATTTATGAGTAAAAATAAAGAGTACAGCATTAAATTCAGTGAAATACATAATTAGTAATTAGTTTTTAGACGCCTGTGCTCATATTATGTTAAAAACAAGTGTTTGTCAAAATTCTCTATGGACGTTTTTTTCAAATATTTACTTTTTTTCAAATATTGATGTTTAAACTAAATAGATTTATTGTTAGATCAAACAAATGGTTGACGATGAATCTCCAAACAAAGCAAGGCTGACCCTGGGCAAAGGAGCTGACACAATAATTGAAACAAGTTCAGAAACTGAAAAAAACACCGAGTCTGAATCGGAAAATTTTGATTTTCCCGGTATTATTCTGAGAAATGGGAGATGCAATACAGATGGCTTAAGCAAGATGGTGAGACAAAGCGGCCCTTGTGCATTGTTTGTAAACAACTGTGTCAAACCAAAAAATCATCTTCGCCGGCATGCTGAAACAAAGAAACATCTTATTAACATAATTAAAACATGTGAAAATGCAAAAATACAACAGAATGATTATTTGCCACATCCAAATACAGACTTACGAAAACATATTGCTATGGCGGAAATTAAGTTGGTGTTACGTGCAATTACAAAAAAACCAATCTTTCAATTCTATGTAAACATATTTTGCGACCAAAAAGCAACAGGTATATATATTGTTTAATTATTGAGGTATCATGTAGTCGTACAAATTCTACTACAATTGCACAGTTTCGCAGTAAAGAAGGTCATCTAGCTATAGTCTCTAAAATGCAGAAACAACAATTTAGCCTCATTATAGACGAGACAACCGACATTTCCATCAATAAATGTCTAGTAATGTAAGTGATGCAATTCAACAAGGACCGAGGAAAGTCTGAAGGAAATTTTTTCAATTAGTACCACCAGAAAATGGAAAAGACGAAACAATTTGCAATGCCGTTATTGAATCACTAAACGATAAACAATTAAATGTTTTAAGAGTTTTGCAACCAACATTTTTTACCTCAAACGAAGACTTTAATTATATTGATCTCATATATGAATTTAATTATATTATGAGTGAACCTGAAGCTTTTATTAGGGATCAAACTATTAGAAACTAAAAGTTAATGATAAGTCATACAAACAAATTTTTAGCATTAAAAATGTTGAGATTTTTTGGCATACTATAGGTAGTTAAAAATGCGAACCTTTATATTTACATCTATACAATTTTGCCGCACAGGTACTAACCTTGCCCCACAGCAGCGCTTCTGCGAAAATAATTTTTTTCTAAATTAATGAAAACAAAATTAACTAATAGGTTAAATGTAACCACTTGTGAGTCCATGCTATCAGCTCTAAATTTGCTAGATGCAGAAATAGATATCTTGTACAAAAATACAGAAACGAAGTTTCAAAAATAATTATAATAATTTAATTTTGTATTCTTTTTTATTGAATTGTTATTTAGTTTTTTTTTTGTTCTTTGTTCGAATAAAAAATTAAATGAAAATGACTTTTTGTGCATGTTTATAAAAATTCCCAGCGGTAACACTGCCTTATACAATTTTTTAGGTCGGAAAATACTGCAGAGTTAGGCTCTGTCAGCAACATAAAAACATATTTACACCCGTAGCTAAAAATCAAATAATAAGGTACTCTAAAAAATTCAATTATTAAAAAAGAGTCAAATAATTTTTAAAACTAATTTTAAACTTACAAACAAAATCTAATACTACTATTTACAAATATATACAAGAACACGTACATATTACCGCATCAGCAATATTGTACGTGTTAAAACGCCTGTGATAAAATAGTAGACTAAGTATTTTATTCTACTGTACAAAGGATTTGTCTGACCCCCTTACTTCAGACAGGGTAATACCTCCTGAAATTGGGGTAGACAGTACGAGGTTTTCCTTTAATAATTACAGCTGAACACTAGTCAATATTTAATCTTTGTCCCCATTTCGAGAAATTCATTTGAAGGTCTTCAAGGAATAGGTTAGCCTGTTTCGTCAGAGTACTAGCCCAAGGACCAGTAAAAGTGGACAACACATCGTTCGCATATGCCATATGCTGCCACGTGGCGGCTCCTGAAGGTCACTTACAAAAATATTGTACAACAAGGGGCCTAAGATTGACCCTTGAGGCACACCAGCAGAAACTGCTCTTTGGCTAGATATATTTTGGAAATTAGCATAAATTCATGCAATGGTTAAATAAAATTGTTAGAAATACCAATATTGTTTCTCTAGCCTTTGAGGTCCATCGGGAATGAGGTCCACACCACATGGTTTTTTTAAAGGTCGTCTGGCTAAAGCACTGGCGACAGATTCAGGGCGAATGAAACCGCATTGATTCCATCGAATGCGGTCGTCAACACAAACCCCATCGGCAGTGAAGGTATCAGAAAATGTGACCATTGGAGACGGTGTACTAATAGTCTCCATGGACTGATTTATGGAGCCTCGGAAAGCATCATCCGCTGGTCCTCTCACCGGTGCTCTCAGCCAGTGCTTCAGCCATCATCCGATCGTCGGTAATATGATTTCCAGTACCATCTACCAAAGTACCTACAGGGTCTTCATGGGTCAGGCCTGCGGCCATCTTCACCTTTTTGTAAGTTTTGTTATCTACTTTAATATTCGTTAAAAAATTCCTGAATCTACAATTCTCAAATATCTTGATCGATGAGTCTACAATTCGATCCAAGTTCTTTATATCCGCCGTAAGAATGGCATACCGGCTGGGATCTCCTGTTCTTCTCAGTGTTCGAATTAACCTCATCCGTTCTCTCAGAAAATGCATTACTCTTTGTGGGAGATTTCCAAGAGAACTACTTGCAGTCGTGAGGATCTCATGAAAAAGTCAATTTATGCAGTGGTTAAATAGAATTGCAAGGAATGCCCATACCACCTCACCTGCCTTTGTTAATGCAACATCAGGGATATTGTCAAGGCCACTTGATTTCTTAACCGGTCTTCGTACCAAGGTACAACCAACCATTTCCGCTTTTATGAAACCACCCTCATACCACTGGGTAGGGTGGTCCACAACAGTACCATCTGCAGTAAATTTATCATTGAAAAGTACTACAGGCGGCCGACTTTCCACTTCCTCTATAGTCCTATTCACGAAATCCATAAACTAATGATCATCTGGACCACTCACAGGATGTGACCCACCCTGTATATGGTCTGCCAAGGCTTCAGCCTTAAGCCTATAAAATTGATAAAAATTTCCTTTTCTTTTCAATTTGCCATTTATTTCCATTTCATTAATTCAATTTACATGCTACTTAATGGCTAAGTAATAATAGGATTTATAATATTAAACATTATATTATATAGACGTAGTTTGAATCGAATCTATTATACCTTCTGTGGTAGTATAAAAGCTTTTCATCATGGAATATTAGACCTTCCTCGTTGAGTCTGCCCAACGCAATAGGGGGCATAAGTTTTCGAGCCAATGTTGCTCTTAACTCCTCCTCGAGTTGTATAAAATCCTGTATAATTAGGTTTCAATTGTTTCACATTTTTCAAAAAACTTCAGCATTAAATTCGTCATGAAGGCGTCAATTCTGCTGAAGTTAATTGCTATATGTATATACTTCTTTATTGGATGAGTTTCTGAGCTCCCCATCTCTATTTAAGACCGGTTTTAAGCCTAAGGCCGCCAATAGAATTTTCCTTTCAAAAACTTTTATTCTCTCCATCTGGGCCTACGATATATCCGACCAGGCTGGAAAGGAATAAGCTATAATTGATCTTAATATTTGTTTGTATATTAGGAGTTTTATTTGTGGTGTTAGCCCACGTCTCCTCTTAAATATTCTTTGACATTGGAAAAAGATTCCCTTAGCTTTTTGTAGAGTGAACTCAATGTAACTAACAAAATTGCATTTTCTACTAAATATTATCTCTAGATATTTCATATGATCGGTTGCAGCTATTGGGTCATTGCCTACTCTAATATTTGGTTTTCTTAACCCAGGGTAGGTCGCCTTTGGTTTTCCATTTATCATTATGGACCTACATTTCTGTATATTTAAATTAAGCTTCCACTTTTGAAAGTACTTATTCAATGTTTCCCAATAATTGTTTAAGCGTCTGTCTAGGGTGTGCCCTTGCATAGCTATGAGAACATCGTCTGCATACGTTAATAACAAACCCCCTTGTTATTGTTCTGAAACCGAATTGACAGTTTCTGAGCATGTTACTTTCTTCTATTATATTATTACATTTTTCTAGGATAAAATACTCAAATAATTTTCGAAATGGAGATAACAGAGAAATGGGCCTGTAATTTCCGCATTTCTCCGCATCAGCATATGGCTTTTTTATGGGTATTACCAATGCTTGTTTCCATTTCTTTGGAAAGTAGCCTATGTTCCACGAATGGTTAAAACCCAATGTTGGGAAAGTTAACACCGTCTCTCCAGCTTCTTTGGTGGCCCCATCTGGTATTCCGTCGATCCCAGACGATTTTTGGAGGACCTTTTTTTAATTGCCAATGCCACCTCTGATGGCTTAATTGATCCATCAGCTGTTAGGTCACTGTAGAAATCCATCAATGGGGTACGGATGTCGATTCAAGTAATAGCCTCCTAAACAAGGCCATCATCGGCACCGCCATCCATGATCCCATCTGAACGATGATTGCTCTGCAAATGATCCCCAAACATTTCAGCTTTGATGTTATCATCGGTTATATGAGCACCAGAGTCATTCATAATTGTACCTATAGACTGCTTATATGTAATACCCGCAGCGCTTTTGACTTTTTGAAACATTTTGGCATTAACATTAATGTTCTCTAGGTAAGTAGTATAGAAAATAATTATTTGCTCCTTTATAATTACTCCTATTTTTTTTATATCCGCCCTTATTATCCCAAGTCTGCCAGGGTCTCCAGATCTGCGTAATATATGTCACAATATTTTTCTTTCTTTTATAAATCTTATTATATAACTCGGTAAGACTCCCAATATGTGGCTTTTGTACTTGCCACATTTGCATAATATCTGGTTTATGTCTGTTTAACAATTTTTTTAGATAGTGTCGTCTTTCAATTGACACTATTGAATTTACATTGAGGATATCAACATGGATATCCTTTAAGGTGCATCAAGAGACTGAGGAAGGCAGATTTCTTATCATCTCCGCTGCTGATGTTGTCAGTTTTGTTCTTACTGCAATTGTTGTTTTTGGTTTTGTTGATATTGTTGTTGTATAATGTTGTTAGTTTTGTTTCTACAGCTGCTGTTGTTGTTGCCATTGTTGTTGTTGTATAATTACTTTCAGTCTGATTTGTTTGTTGTTGTTGTTGTAAAATTTTTGTTTTTCCTGTCATCTAATATTTCAGGCAGTATGGGCTTGTTGCTTACCTGTACTGGAGCTCAGCTTGCCTCCAGTTCAAAATTTGATGTGAGTGGTGGGTTATTTTCAATTTCCATAATCTCGCTGTTGTTACAAAATATTGCTTGTTTATTGTTTCCATATGATGCGATTTGTTTTTGTAAGTCTGCTATAACTCGTTGGTAACTGTTTTCTCTAGCAGCTGCGGCTGTCAATTGCCTGGCAGTGTCTTCCTGCAATATTCTTAGTTTTTGAAGTTCTTGCTCCATTGCTAGAAATTTTGTTTCTAGCTTTTCACTAGATAGATACTCATCAGTGGGATTTGTCCTTTTTTCTTATCTCCTTTTTCTTATCATCACTTTCGTCAATTGTTTTATTATTAGTTGAAATAATGTTTTCGACATCATTACTAGGTTTATTACTACCTATGTCGGTAGCTGACACCATATTGTTCGTTGATGCCATGCAGGCTGCAAACTTTATCACCGCCGACACTTATATAGATTTTTTTTGGAACCACAATAACCAACGATTGTTTTTATCTCTATTTTATCGCTCTTATTTTGTGGTATTTTTAGGCACTTTTTACTTTTCACTTTATTTTATTTTTTTAAACACTTCACTGAACACAGAATGATTCAACTATTTTTCATTAACTTGCGTAAAATGTCATTAGAATATACATATTTTTTTCATTTATTTTTCAAACTAAATGAAAATAAATAGCATTTTTATACGTTTTTGGAGTAAAATTTTTTGCCAAAATTAAGGTGAAAATGCTTGTATTTTCTTTATTTTTGAAGTAAAAGTCAAACAAATGTATTGAACACCCTTAAAAAATATTTTTAATATAAAAACTGATAAAAAAAAGTTGGACGATGCCAACAACACGCGGTGTTCCCAAGCGGTCCCCCATCTAAGTACTAACCGCGCCCGACGCTGCTTAATTTCGGTGATCGGACGAGAACCGATGTACTCAGCGTGGTATGGTCGTTGGCAAAGAAGCATTGTTTGTTTGGCTTCATATGCCTGTTTGTGAGTGCTATTTAAATTTAAAAAAAAAATTAAAATTTAAATACTCAAAACTTGATGGCTTTCACTTCAAGAAGTTATTGAAACAATTTTGGCGCAGTGGAATTCACTTCAATATTATTATACACTCAATGATTTCGAAGCTGATTCCCAAAAGTTAAGGCTCAATTCTTATATTTCAGAATTTTCAAACCTTTTTTACAAACTTGTATGAGATTTATTGGCTCCTCGAGCCAGCGCAAAAAAAAACACAAAAACTTTCTTTAAAATATTTAATTGTCACTGGCGCAACTTTATTTAACACAAAATTATAATTTAATATAATTTGTAAATATATTACCCGATGGGACAATGAACTTATTATTAATATAATAAAAATAGTAATTTAAATTAACAATTGATTAATTTAATAAAACGGAGTTAAGTTATTTTGCAGCACGGCAGTTTAAAATATTCTGTTATATTTATATATGTCGAGTAAATAAACAATGCAGCGACAACAACAACAATAACAAAGAATAACGTAACAGAGACAGTAAACAAAGATCATTGTCCGCGCTACGTTGCCAAATTATGGCCTTGAAATATTAGGAATAGAAAAAAGGGAATAGGCAAATTAGAGTAATAACAAAGTAGAGATGTCAGTTCGTGACAAGTTAGGGAAGAAATTATGGATGCCATATTAGAATGGTAATATAAGGGAAAAATAATAAATATAATTAAATAACGAATAAATACGAAATAAATGAAATGTTAAATAAATAAATAATCGTTTGTTCTCCAACAAAACTGTTATTTTTTTCTTACAATATGTACAATGATAAATATTATCAAATTAGAAATGTAGTCTGAGGATGCCAGAATGAATGTAGAAATTATTAACAGCCTGTTTATGTATTGCGAAAGAAAGGTTTCTTTCGCTTTCAATGCGAATGAAAATCAATTTTGGTTCATATAAAAACTTTTTACCGGCAAAAGAAGTCGAACGATAAACAATTCGAAAGAAAATGTAAACGTATATTTTTTCTATACTAATTGGGTTTATGTATGACGAAAAAGTATCATCATGCAAACGAGAATTTCAAATTCACTCACTTGCTTTATAGCTTTCGAATGAATTGCAAAAGCGCGAATTATCTACCAAAATTTGAAGCACTTTCACACAACGCAATCTCTATACAAAATAAAAATTTTTGGAACATGTTTTATAGGTATCGCTTGGATTTTTCATTCATGTTTTTAAAAAATAAAATTGTACAAATACTGAAAAATTTCATTTGACAATTTTTTTTCTTTGTTCAAATATGTTTTGTATTTGTGTAGTTTGCTCTTATTTCCCATTTGACTCTCATTTATTGAACATTGTTGTAAAACTTTACATTTAATTTAGTAGTTTTTCGAATGGTATACGTAAAGCGGTGTACACACTATCATTTTTGAGTGACACTTTCGATAACTTATCGCTTGTTACAGTTTTATTGTGTTGTTTGTAGCGGTCACATTACCATTCATGCATTTCTTCAAACCGACATTCAAATGTATAAATTGTGGTAATAAGACGCCGTAAAGAAAATATATATTAAAAAAATGGATGATAAAAAAATTGGATGTACATTTTTAATAATCGCGTTGTTAGATGACGAAAAGAAAGTAATTAAAAGAACGAAATGGGTGAAGAAATGGATAGCCTCGAGAAAACAACATTCACATGTAAATATTTTAAAAGAAATTCGAGACTCTGAGCCCATGGACTTTAAAAACTATTTTAGAATGTCGGATGACAATTTCGAAAAAATAGTGGCTCCTCTTATAATAAAAAAACAGGATACCTGTTTGAGAGAAGCAATAAGTGTGCACGAGAGATTGGCCTTAACACTCCGTTTTTTGGCAACTGGACGACATTTTAATGATTTAAGTTACACTTCTGTAATGGGAAGGAACACTGTCTGTGAAATTGTTATGGAAACTTGTCAAGCTTTGAATATGGTACTGAAAGATTTCATAAAGGTAAGTTTTTATTTGTACAATTAGAAGATTAAATTACATTGCTCAACAAAAAGATCTTGGCGAGTATATAAGGAACCTTGCAAAACAGAAACGTCATAAGTCAAATTTGTAAGTTATGTCGCAACGATGTTTTCGCTAGTAACACTGAATCTTTACAACTTTGGTTGCGGATTTGTAGGTTATTTTTGAGATATCATATATTCATTCCGCAAAAATGTCGCTCGTAAGATTTGTGTTCCTCAAAGGCAAGACATCAACATTCCTATTTTTCTGTGTCCTTTTTACTTTTTCCCGATCCTATGTACACTAATAAATATATAAAATGAACATTATGAACAGCTGTCAAATTAGCTTAAAATATTTACATAAATATATCTAATAAATTAATTATATCTCATTACTAATAAAATAAACATGTATTTACGAAAATCAATTCAAATATTTTTTATTTATTATTCATATTAAACATAAGGTATATTAATAATTATAGGAACTTGAGGTGAGAATCTTAACTAAAACGTATATAATAGAAAACAGTATTGATTGAAAATCTAATTTTCTTATTTAAAATTATAAAAAAATTGTTTAAGATTCATGCAGTTATTTTTATCAAATTCTTCTTCATCTTCGAGTTGATCATCGGGTTCATCTAAAGTGGATGGAGACTCATCTTGTGGCGAGTTTGGACGATGATGAATTTTTCGGAAATGCATATTTGTCCGGTTTTCTTTTGGTGTCGAGCATCTTCCAATTGTAGGGTCCACATTTCGAAGCTTGGAAGCCCATGTTTTGCCCGACAAACAAAACTATCACTTTCTTTATTCAAGTACTGTATAGCCACGTCCAATGCATTGTTTTGTTTATTTGTTTTTTAATTTTCGTTGGAGGTTGGCTCAAATTGCCATCGATTGCACCATGAAGAGAACTATAATCTAACTGCAATTAAATAATAAATATTATATTTAATAGTAGTACAATAATATATATATATATATATATATATATATACAAATATATAATATTAAAATTATTTATTTTTTTTAGATGCCCTCATCCGAAGAAAAGTTGCAATGAATTTCGAAAAAAGTGGAATTTCTTCCACTGCATGGGAGCAATTGATGGGAAACATGTGGCTATACGTAAACCAGCTAACTCTGGATACATTACAACAACTACAAAATTTTTTACAACTACAAAAATTTCATTAGTATTATGTTAATGACTGTAGATATTGGTGCTAATGGCCGTGTTTCAGATGGTGGTGTAATGTTTTACACAGCATTTTGGCAAAAATTTTGAAATGGACTGCTTAATTTGCCAGATCCAAATACACTTCCTGGTGTAAAAACTCAAGTTCCATATGTTTTCATAGCTGATGACGCATTTCCCTTGTCAACGAATTTAATGAAGCCATATTCATCAAAAAATTTGTCAAGAGAGCAAAAACTATTCAATTACAGACTCAGCCGTGCTAGGAGAGTTGTGGAGAATGCCTTTAGAATTCTCTCCTCACGATTTGGTGTTCTTCAAAAACCCATACATTTGGAACCAAAAAAAGCATCAATCGTCACATTGGCTTGCTGTAATCTACACAATTTTGGATAAAACACAATAAAAAAGAATATGCAGCACGCTCAATTATGGAGTATGAAAATGTGGGAAGTGGAAATATACAACGCGGCCAAAGTTATAACAACACCCAGCGTATACCTCTGCAAAAATGTAGAAATCCTTCATATCAAGAAACAAAAAACATTTTGTTACTAATTTAATAATGAAGGCCAAGTTCCATGGCAATGGAATATTGTAAATTAAATTATATCAGAATTTAATGATTTTTACTTGAATAATAAAATTATAAATATGTTCAAAAGTAGGTTTTGAATTTTATTGGTTTCTTAATGAAATCTCGGTCTCACAATTTTTTTATGAGATTGTTGTTGACCATTACAGACGTTGAATTCTGCAACCTATACTAAATTTTTCATTTGTTCAGATATAGGGTTGCTTCTTACAAAGGGACAAAATTACCCAAAATCGGGAGAAAATATATATAGAAGCTCTATCCAAATCTGAACCGAATTCAAAACTTTCCACATTTCAAAACTTTAGTACGTTGTGCAAAATTTGTTTCAATTTTGTGTAAAATCGGACCAAAATATATATGTAGAAGCTATATCAAAATCGGAACCTATTTTAATGAGAATTGCAGAGGTTAACTTATATTAACTACAGTTTATTGTACAAAATTGTGTGGCAATCGGACAAACTACGGTAAAAAATAATCTTTAAAAAATTATTCTTTATACTACGCCTTGAAATTAAAACTTATAGCTTCGCTACTTCTTAAAAAAAAGGTTTTTTAAAAACACTTTAAACCCGGATAGTTCTCCAAAAGAAAAAATTAAAAACATCCATGCTTATAGTTACGAATGAAAAATATTTTTTATAAAATTGAAAGAGTAGATTATTTGTTATTATTTTTTATTTTGATTGAAATTTGGCGAACGACAATTGGCATTATATTTCATGCTCTGGCTGGCTTGTTTTACATTTAAAATTTCTACTGATCACAGTTACAAATGCTTGTGTTTTTTATAATTCTACACTGCTATTAAAAAATCAAACCATTCATGATTGTTTTCATAAACAAAAAAAATCATCTACAGCAAAAAAAAACAAACAACATTGCAAAATAATTTTAAAAAAATACAACTCAGCTCATTTTCATCAACAGGCAAAAAAACAACACAGCCAATTAAAAATTACAATTATTTATTAAAAAAATAAATGTCTTTCTTTTAAAATGAATGTCCGTTTATGCAAAAAAGTTTAAATTTTGTTTTTTATGTTATATAATTTTTAATAAAAATATATTTTCTTTAATTTTTTTTAATTTTTATTATTTATTAATTTATTTTGTTTCTTCTTTCTCCCCTTCTCTTCATTTTTTATTGTTTGTTTTTATTCTACTCTACATCCACTGTTATCATCACCCTGAATTATGTGTGCTGGTGGCACAGGGACTGCTGCAAATAATACCAAAGCAACAGGTGCTGCGGGTACAAATACGGGTGCTGTGGCAACTTATGTTTAAGAAGAAAAGCGAAAGTAAAAAAATCGCAAAATTTAAGTGAAAATTAAAAAAATAATAATTGTGAAATTATAGAAGTCCATACAAAGAAATAGATTCCTAAATCTAAAAAAAAAAACAATTTATAATTACATAAAACATCAGCAAAGAGAAATGAAATGAAGCGCAATTCAAGAATGAAAAAAAAACAACAGAAATAATTTCAATGTTTGCTTATTTTTTCAAAAACAAAACAAAAAAATATATACAAAAACATTCTTAAACAATATTTTATTTTATAAAAAAAAATAAATTATACTTAAAGTGTATATTATTTTGCTTCTTTTTTGCTATATTAAGTATAACGAAACAAATTAAACACACACACACACACAAGAAACATATTCTAAAATTATATAAAACCAAATATAGAATTTTTCTAAGACAATTTTCAAAAAAAAAAAAACAAAATAATTATACTCTTGAGCCTTTACCAAAAAAAAAAACAAATGAAAAAAAAAATAATTGTAATAATTGTATGTACTATATATAAAAAATAATAATTAATATAATTTATTAATTAATTCTGTCATAATGAAAAAAAACAATTTTTATTTTAGAATATTCCCCTAAATTACCTGTAACTTTACTGCCACTTTCCAGTATTCAAAACAAATCAAAAATATTCTCATATAAGGGACCACTATGTATGGATATTAAAATAGTTGAAAAAATATTTTGAAAAAATAATCGGAGACGTTGGAAATTTCTCGTATGTTAACGATCGATTTTTATTTTAAATATATTTTTTAAAGATTTTTTAGAGGGCCACTATAGCGATTATTTGTATTAATAGTTTTTAAGAATTATATTTATTTTTTTATTTGAAAGGAATAGAATTTTGTAAGACAGTAATATTAAAAAAAAACTAAGACCTGTTAATGCTTGAGAAAAAATCTTCTATAAAAAATCCACGACCTCTTTAAAAAAATCCACTCCCTCTATAAAAAATCTTCACGCCTCAATAGGACTTCACCAGTGTGGTGAAGGGTATAAATATAAAACGAAAATTAAGCACGTCCTCATTTTTTTTATAAACTAGTAAGTAAAGTAGTATAGTCGGACAGGGCCGACTTTGGGTATATTCGAAGGAACATTGACATGAAATTGAAGGAAGGAACATTGACATGATCTTTATGTATAAGTAAACCGACTAACATCAATCCCAACACATGACATTCTGCAACTTATCCTAATTTTGTTAATAGACTTGCCAGAGATTAATTTATACTAATTTCAGTACGTTGTGTCAATCGACCTAGCTTTGGGTCTTAAGTGCATCATTTACTTAAAATCGGAAAAGTATATATAGGAGCAATATGTAAATCTGAACCGATTTCAAGAAAACTTGATACACGAAAGGTTATAGTAACTTCAGTACATTGTGTGGCAGACGGCCAAACTTTTAGTCTTTAGTGCACAATTTACATTAAATCGGACGAATATATATTAATGAACGAAGTCAAAGTGTTCAAAACAGATTTTCACGAAATATAACGCACATCGTTCCGGACTCACTTCAGTACGATATGCCAATTTTCGTGCAAAAATCGGACGAAAATGCATATGGGGGCTATATCTGAATCTGAACCGATTTTCACGAAACTTAACACTCGTCATTCTACACTCAATTCAGTACGCTATACCAAATTTCATGCAAATCGAATGATATATAGGGACATTGGTGCACTATTTACATAAAATCGTACGAAAATATATATGGGAGCTATATCTAAATCTGAACCGATTTTCTCCAATTTCAATAGGGTTCGTCCTTGGGCCAATCAAGTGACCTGTACCAAATTTTATCCAAATCGGATCATAAATGCGACCTGCACTAGCTAAGACCTTTTCCAAAGCACCCTCGGTGAAAGGTGGCAAAACGATGACCATTGAAATCTCCGAATCCTTTTCTTCATCGTGTGAAGTCAAATAGGGCATTGTAGAACATAGGCACCCAAATTCTCATCAACGGTCATGTTGAAGACACCACGTTTATGCATCATGGGTACGAGAGAATACTGGGTAGGGGTGGTATAAAAAATCTCATGTTTGGTATCGAATCCAGTTGTTGATTTCCATGAGTCCCTCTTCGGCTTTGGTTCTGAAGTCAAACGATTCAAGTTCATCTTGGAAATTCTCCCATTGCAGACGTAGTCCCTTAACCAGCTCCTCTTCCGTCTTGCCATCAGCACCAAAAGGGAATGGAATGTGCTGTAGGGTGAGAAGAACATGTTCTCATTTGGTGTGTCTCAGAGTGAATTCCTGTTGGCCACGATACAAATCGGAGCGAATGGTTTGGGTATATTCATTTTAATGTCGCGTGACATGTACTCTGGGCTGGTTATGTCCCAGAGACACCGTTGCATTTCATAGCAACATAGGAATTCTTTTAAAAATTCGTTTTCGGAGTCCATGTTATTGTTTGAAATTTATTGTCTGACTGGCTTTTTTATGTTCACATTATCAAACCAACAAACATCCAACATCTGAATGTCACGCAACCATAAATTTTTTTGTGGTTGCCTGATGACTGAGAGAAATTAACGGCCACACTGGCAAGCAAACCCATATTTCAGCAAGAGTGTCATTCAAAAATGATAGTGTGTACACCGCTTAACGGCAAACGAACGATAGCTTTCGAAATACATGAACGCTTTTTTAAACGAAAGTGAGTGAGTTACTTTCGTTCGCATTGATTTTTGTTCGAAATAGAAAAACAGGCTGTAAGTCTTTCAAAAACTACAATATATGCCCTTGTTGGGCAAAGGTGGCTGAAGTCAAAACTAAACAAAGATATTTTTCCTTCTATATCACACATTTTTAGAGGGTTATTATATATTTCACATTCATCTACAAATGTGGAAAGGGTATTTTCATATCAAAATATTATTAAAACCAAAGAAAGGAACAGACTACATGCTTCGACTGCTTCAAATCTTATCTAAACAAAGAAATTGTTGAAGTCGTGCTGTCAACGATACATAAGAATATGTTGCAAAAAAATCTGTACTTAATTGATCATTTTATTTCGATCTAAAACCGAATAAAAACAATGTATATATATAAGACTTATAAGAACGTAGAACAAATGAATTATTATGTAGGGGAGACTGGGACACCTTCGGCATCGGGGCACTTTCGGCAATCGTGTTTTCGATATGAAGCTCTCACCGTACATCACTAGTTTCGATTCAAAGGTATCGAATATCGAAATAAATAACTGACACAAAGTTTGAAATGTCTAGCTAATAAGTTTATTTAGATATATGGGTTTTTGTATTTTTATAGATGTTTCTGTAATATTTCAATTCCATTTCGTAAGTATTTCGTGTATAAAACTTTTTAAATTTTAAAGACAATATTATTAAAAAGTAGTTAACTACGATGTGTATTATTATAGAAATTTTTAAAAATATAATGTTTTTACAAAACTGATCGAAAAAAATTAAAAAAAAACTATAATTCGGGGAACATTCGGCATTTTAAAGTGGGGCACATTCGGCCATATACAGATTGTACAATATTATTTCCTTAAAATGTTTTTGAGTTTGTCTTTAAAACTAATCCTTTAATATGGCTTGAAATTGCATATATAAGATCAAACGTGCTTGTATTGACGAAAATGCGATAGAAACCCCCTATTACTGATGGTATGTGCGAACTTGAGATGTAAACGTCCGCCGCTAGAAAATAAAGTCCTATAATTCAAACATTGTGTGGCGTATTAAAGCCACATAGAGCCTTTAGAGGATCAGAATTTCAACCAGACTGATAGCGATGACAATTACCTGGCTATGACTATGGTCCCGAATGTGCCCCATCAAATGCCGAAGCTACCCCGGGTTGGGGCACATTCGGCGAATTTGACTTTTTTTACAAAACTGTAAAATTTTTTAACTAATACTATTTTTTATAATTAAGTAATTAAGTGTCCGAGGACAATAATCAGCCATAAATTTGTTATATGTGTCGAATAAGTACTGAGATATAGAGCTATAAAAAAGTGCCGAAGGTGCCCCAGTCTCCCCTACCTATTTTGTTATTTTTTAAGTGTTCATCTTATCTATGCGTATGTATTATTAATAACAAAATATATAAAAAGAACACTTTTTATTGAAAGCCAGTACAATTACAATAATTTCATTTCGCATCTCTGGGTTGTATAGTGAACACACACACACAAACCAATAAACAAGCAATCGTTTGTTAGTTTCGATTAAGCTAGAATAATCTTTTTATAATTAAAGGAAACATGTAAAAAATTATTTGTAACTATTTTTCATTAACTTGCGTAAAATTTCATTAGAAAATACATATTTTTCATTTATTTTTCAAAATAATGGAAATAAATGGCATTTTCATACGTTTTTGTAGTATAATTTTGCCTAAATAAACGTGAAAATGCTTGTATTTTCTTCATTTTTGAAGTAAAAGCTAAACAAATGTATTGGACAACCTTTTTTAATATAAAAAATAATAAAAAAGTTGGACAATGCCAACAACACGCGGTGTTCCCAAGCGGTCCCCCATCTAAGTAGTAACCGCGCCCGACGCTGCTTAATTTCGGTGATCGGACGAGAACCGATGTACTCAGCGTGGTATGGTCGTTGGCAAAGAAGCATAGTTTGTTTTGCTTCAAAAAAAGTCGTTTGTATAGTGAACACACATTCTGTTTTGTGATGTGATAGTGTTAACATCTAGTGAAGAGGAAAAAAAAATTTGGAAAAGCGAAAAAAGTGAAAATATTAAATAAAAACTTCAAAGAGATAAATAACACAATATTGTTTTCAAACTTGGTGTTAAATCAGCTGTCTCTTTGGAATTTGACGCCCTCGCTACTTATGCAGACGCCTTTTTTTCTGCCGCCGAAATGGATGACGAAGAAGAGCTGTTGTCTGAGACGTCAGAAGACATAGCAGCTGAAGCCAGAAGAAGTGTGGATAAAGTCACCACCACGAATGACGAATTTAATTCAATGAAAATAGGAGCTAATGTAACATTGCTCCAAAAATCTCTAATTTCATTAGAGGACACCAATAGGTCCTTAATTGCAGAACTAACTGCCCTTAGAAAGTTACAAGAACAAACTTCCGAGCAACTGTCTGAACTTTTGTCAAGGGAAAACAGATATAAAAGAGTAATTGCCGACCTTCAAAAGGAAAACCAGAAATTGGTTTCAGCCGCCAACGACGTTTTAACGACCACAAAATCTTTAACAGAAAATTCTGTGAATAATACTTGTACACAGCCAGTACAAAAGATAATCAAAATGCCAGTGCGTATGGAAAAACCGGTGAACAGTCTGAATCCGGTTCAGGCAGGCAAGACGCCGATACTGCCTGGGGATAGGAAAATACTGATACCAAACCCCAACATGCAACAACAATAAGCAACCCACAACAACCCAACCCCACTCAGGTAAGGGCAGCCCCTACTATTAAATTAGATAGGACAAATGTTAACATTAAACAGTTAACTAATAATCTTAAAGATTTATTAAAACATGACCAATTTGTTATCAATATTTTGAAAAAAGACGTGATTGAATTAAAATTAAAAAAATTTGATGATTTTGATACAAAAAAAATTTAAAACACAAGTCTATTATACTCAAAGGCATACACGAGTCATGGTCAAAACCAGATATAGAAGATTACATAAAAAACAAAATATCCAAATATTGAAATCCTTGATATTATTTCATTGAAAAGCAATCGGTGGTTGGTCCAAATTATTAGCTCTTCAGACATATTAGGGTTAAAAAAAGTACCAGATTTTTTGAACTACAGTAGCGTTCAAAAAATCTGGTACAAATTTAAAAGCACAAAAAGCAGGGGCTTATACAGTGCCGGAGATGTCAACGTCTTGAACACATCTCTACGAACTGCAAAATGCCGTATAGGTGTATCAAATGCCCTGGTAAGCATGGGCCAAAGGAATGTCCTTTACCACCCAAAGAGCTCAATAATGAATAGCACATTTTTGTTGACCCTGTAACAGGTGAAACAACAATAGTAATAGTTGCAAGCTTCAAACGGTGTCCAACAAGACTAGCTTGTTTGGAAAAACTCAATAAAAACAAAGAAAATCAAAAAATTAGAGCAACAGCCTCTACGATACAGACTATAGTGACAACTCCCATGGTCACTAAAAAAAATTCATATTCAAATGTGGTGAGACCGGGGGCAATACACGCCCCAATCCACCCCCCTCAAAATAATAACAACAATAATAATAGCTCAAACAATTTCATGCAAATGTTTGATGCAGATTGCATTAGGCTTTTCGGTAAAGACTTTTACCTGCCTGACTCAAATAGGAACGCATGTAGAAGCGTATAAAAAATTAACTACTGATGCTGAAAAGCCACAGGCTTTATATCAGCTGTTCACCTGTCTCAAATTAAATTAAATGGCCAATTTAAGGATAATTTTTATCAACTTAAATTCGATTGTGTCTCAACATAGAAGGCATTATCTTAACCTATTCACACAACAACACAAGCCGGACATACTTTTATTGGCAGAACACGGACTTTCAACAATATATTCTTTATTTGGATGCTTATACAATATATAGGCAAGATAGACTCAATGGGCCTAGGGGGGAACAGCCGTCTGTCTGAAAAATACCATTAAAAGTGAAAGACTACACCTTTTTCACATGTTATTCAAAACATATCAAATGTAATTCGAGTATTCCATTTGTAATTCACAACATATAATTTGCAATTCGAGAATTCCATTTGCAATTCATAACATTTCAATTGTAATTCGAGAATTTGATTTGTAATTCATAGAAAACCTTTCGAAATTCGCAGAATTCCATTTGAAATTCATATAGTTCCATTTGAAATTCGTAAAATTCCATTGGAAATTCTAAAAACTCCATTTGAAACTCATAAAATTCCATTCAACTTTCAAATAAATTTATTCGAAATTCGTAATATTTGATTTGAAATTAATAACATTTCATTTTAAATTGGAAAAATGTTATTGAAAACACCCAAAAAATGTGTAACACATTAAGGTGGGTAAAAATGTATGTACATATTAATGTAATATATTCAATGTAAATTTGACATGATTGTAATGGAATTACACATATATATATATATATATATGAATTTGTCATGTATGTATATATATATATATATAAAATATATCTAAAACAAAATGAATTATTGTACATTTATAAATTAACCAAAAATTGATATGAATTACTATTAATTTTACTTTGTTTTCTATTGTTTTTGTTATATTAGTTTGTAAGGGGCAAAACCCACTAGTCTTAAGTAGTTTTAAGCAAAAATACATACCTCGTTTTTTCATCCCTTTTTTCCGAAGAACTTAATAAAAATAAACTTTCAAATTAATTTTTTTAAACAAACTTAATGGTGGCTGGCCTTGCCTTTATTACTAAATAATATGAATATCTCTAGAAAAACATTTATTGTGTTAGAGTAATTGTATGTTAAGATTAATATTATATAACATTGTAAAACTGATTTGATTCGTCCGATCACCGAAATTAAGCAGCGTCGGGCGCAGTTAGTACTTAGATGGGGGACCGCTTGGGAACACCGCGTGTTGTTGGCATCGTCCAATTTTTTTATTATTTTTTTATTTTAAATTATACTCGAAAAACGTATGAAAATGCCATTTATTTTCATTTAGTTTGAAAAATAAGTGAAAAGTATGTATTTTCTAATTACATTTTGCGCAATTTAATCAGAAATAGTTAAAAATATTTTTTTACAAGTTTCCTTTAATTATAAAAGGAATATTCTTATTTTGCTTAATCGAAACTAACAAACGATTGCTTGTTTATTGGTTTGTGTATGTATATATTTGCAAAATTTCATTTGTTTACAAATTTCTTTAGTCTATTTCTGTATTTATTATTTCTAACGTATAAAATGCTTATCTACACCTTTTTCAAATGTTATTCCATACATTTCAATTGCAATTCGAGAATTTCATTTGTAATTCGAAAATTCAATTTGCAATTCATAACATTTCAGTTGTAATTCGAGTATTTAATCTGCACTTCACAACAATTCATTTGTAATTTTAAACTTTTCATATGTAATTCAAAAAATTTCATCTGCATTTTTAAGAATTTCATTTGTAATTTTTAATTTTTTATTTGAAATTCGTAGAGTTTCATTTAAAATTCATAAAATTTCACTAAAAAAAACTAGCACGCACATATATATATATATATGGACACACAAATATATATACATATATACATACATATACACATACACACATATATATATATATACATACACACACACATACACATGAATGCGTGCACATGCATGCATATATACATATACACATATATATATACATAATTGATTTATTTTCATGTATTTCTCTGTAATATAGACTGTATTTACAAAATCAAATGTTCTATATCGCCTGTGATAGAATATTAACTTGTTTTCGTCAGTAAAAAGTTGATTTTTTTATGTAGTGAAAGGAGACACATTGATGTTAAATAACCGTTGTGTTCTAATATATTAGAGAGTTCGTCTTCAGAAACATTCAAATTGGATTAATGGGATTATTATGACTGGTGCTATTTTCTAGAAAAGGCAGTGCAATAGTTACCACGAATTTGATTTCACTATCTTCGTAGATTTTTTACATGTATGGTTTGTTGGTCGACCATTTTCATTAATATAAGATTTAAGACCTAGACAGTGTTTAAGCATTTTTCTCCCAATAATTCGGATTCTTTCCATCTGGTGTGATGATATGGAGAACCAGATAGGGAACGCATATGATAAAGTCGGACGGACTAATTGCTTATAGATTAATAATTTTACATTTTTTGTAAGGCCACCTTTTTTTCCAATAATGTTTCGCAGTCGACCATATACTGCCTTTCCTTTTTGTAAAATATAGTCGATATGACGTGTAAATTGCATGTCTGATTGCAAAACTACTCCAAGATATTTTATAATATCGGAGTATTGTATAACAGTATTTCCAATTTTAATTGCAGGTATAAATTTCCTTGCGTTTTTACATGCAGATCCTGGTTTGCCTTTAAATGTAATGGATCTGTATTTATTAAAATTCAATTTTAACCCCCATTCATTGAAATTGTCGATTAATGTTTTTAAATATTTAGTTACTTTCTTTTCAGCTGTTTTGCGTATATGAAATAATAATAGCATCTGCAAATATCGATATTAGATCACCATCCATGGGTTCCGGTATATCTGCTAGGAACAGATTATATAATACAGGCCCCAAGACAGATCCCTGTGGTACTCCAGATTTCAATTGATGTTCTCTTGAATTAAATTCGTCTATTGCCACATGACAGTATCTATCATTAAGGGACCCCCCCATTCTCCGGGTCAAATTTTTTCTTGATTTAGTTCGATTCTGTATTAATTCAAGAATGTGTTTACAAAATTTCAAGTGAACATCTCAAGAACTCTTGAAAATATTGCCGACTTATTGTGTTAGCATCAAGTGACGGCTAAAGGGCTTCTCAAACTTTAAACGTGTTTTTCTCTTTTGCGAATGGCGGGCACGATAACTCAAAAACTAATAATCCAATCGATTCCAAATTTTTACACGTTTCTCTGTGAGTGTATAGCTATCGTATGAACTAGGATAAAGCCAATCGGTGAAGATCTTCCGTATATTTTTAACTTGGTTTTTAGTCAAAAATAGGCGATTTTCCAAAAATATTTTTTCAAAGGTCCGCCATTTTGTTAATTTTAGAGCGAAGTCAATAATCCTAGTTCATACGAGAGCCAGACATGTACTCTTTCTAACACCGTTGGAATATTCGGATTCCGATGTTGCAGTGAGGAGTTATCATGCCCGCCATCAAAAATAAGGACTTTTCTTTAATTACAAAAAAACAACAACAAAACAATAACAATTTTTTTTGTAAATTATTCTTATATTCTTCTTTTAAATCTTCAAATATATATGTGCAAAGTTACAAACCTTAACAAGCATTGAAAATCTTGAAAAATTAAAATCGAGAATCTTAATCTTATTAGCCCATGATTGAACCCACATTTTCTGTCCTTTTTATAAGTGATTCCTTCTTGCCAGACGGAATCAAACGCTTTGCTGAAGTCAAGACTTACAGCAATGGTTGCTCTTCTCTTGTTTAATCCGTTGTTTATTTTATCTGTAAATGCCATAAGGGCATGTGTGGTAGATGCATGCTTTTTGAACCCATATTGAACATTTTTCAATGTATTGTTATCATCAATATGCAGGTTAATATTTTTTAAGATAAAAATTTCATATAATTTTCCAAAGGAACTTAACAAGGAAATAGGTCTATAGCTATTTGGGTTAGTGGGATCTTTTCCAGGTTTAATAATTGGAACAATAGTAGATTTTTTCCATTTTTTTGGAAAATATCCAATATTAATGCAATGATTAAAAATGAGGGAAAGTTATTCCCATGTGATTAAATTTGTTCTTTTGAGAACGTAATTGGGAATAGAATCTATTCCAGCGCTTTTTATTGTTAAGTTTTCGTATAACTGATCCTATTTCATTTGGTTTTATTATTTTAATGTATGGGGTTTCAGATGAAGGCAAATTACTTCCATCCGCTGGGCTATTTTCAGAAAAATTTAAAATTGGTTCATTATTAAAAAGATATGGATTTTCTACGATATTTTGACTGCTTCTATTTGTGGAATAATTTTGTGTTTCTGTAAACGCTTTAGCTAACAAATTTGTAATTTCTTTTTCAGAATTTATTTCTTGACCGTCCTCATTTATTAAATTGGATACTTTTCCTTTTTTGACCAAGCCCACTAAATGCTTTTACCTGCCTAAACATGCTACTATTGCAAGATATGGTGTTTAGATATTTAATGTAATGTTGCTCTCCAAAATTTGCTACTCTTTGCTTAATTATATTATTAATGTTATTTATTTCTGCACCTAATCTTCTGAATTCCTGTGAGTTTACAGTTCGAAATCTTCTTCTTAATCTCTTTTTTTGGGAAATTAGGTGCAGAATTTTATCTGGTAAGTGTGCTAAGAAGCTTCTTTTGAGAGTGTGTTTATTAATATGGTTGTTCATCGCATTGTGAAATGCCATAGTTAGGCCATCGACAGACTTATATATTTCTTCAATAGAAACATTTCGATTTTTTGGAAATATACTGTCACCTAGGGTTCTTTCAAGCTCATTATTAAATGCTCTAATTTTCATGGTTTTGAAATTAAATATTTTTTTTTGGTTGGTCCAAATTTATATTATTTTTTAATGAGAGTGAAAGTGTCACTGCTCTATGGCCAGCCTTTCTGGGATCTGATAAATTTATTCCGTTTGATACCATAAAAATATCAATGTATGACTCAGAGGAGGCTGTTTCAGAGGGCCATTTGTTTTAAATATGTTAATATATGGTGTCGACAGTAGCCAGTCATATAAAATTCTACCATTTTGATTTAATTGATCACCACCCCAATGTGTGTGCTTGGCATTGAGGTCGGCTCCAATTATTAGCTCATTTGGGCCAAAAATATGAGCAATTTTGTCCAGGTCCGTTTTAGCTATTACCTCCTGTGGCCTGTTATACAAGGATGCTAAAAATATTGTTTCCCCATTAATATTACTCAGTTTAACAATTGTTTTTTCGATGTTGCCCGTATTTGCTTCAACGCGCTCACTTTTAAATTTTTCTTTAATAAAAATCGCCGTTCCACCACCTACCCTTCCTTTTCGGTGCTGTCTGTAAATTTTGTAGCCTTTAAAATTTAATTTATGATATTCGTATAGTTTATGTTCCACTATCAGGTTTATGTTCTTTAAAAAATTTTTTGAAAAAATGCATTTTCTGCCTAGTTATAAGCTTAAAAATAGACCAAAAAGGGTTTCAGTTTTATCCTCATCTGATTCGTTTATAATTTATAGCAAAATCTCCAATTTTTTGCATGCAGGTAAGAGAATTGTTTGGTCCCTGTGCTTCACTACATTTGACACACTGGTATTTGAGTCTATAGTTTGTAGCGATGTGGCCTAATCATTGGCAATTTCTGCACTGCACTATGCCTCCTTTTCTTTGTACCATGATTATTTAATTGACATGATTATTTTATAAGAATCGCAATCTAGAGAAGGATTTTATGTCCGATTCGCTAGAAAATTGCACCAGCCAACTTCCTTTGTTAAGTTTATTGACCTTAAGGACTTCTAATTTAAGACCTATTCCTTCAATAAATTCTTTTAAATTTACATCATCACAAGTATCTGACAAACCTCTAACTATCATTTTTTCGTTTTTCCTCTTTGGGAGTGTATGTATAAAAACACATTTTTTGGAATTCTAAATAGTCTCTTATTTTTTATGATCCTCTTTTTTACTTAGTTTAAGATGTATAAAGTTTTTACTTATCGTTTTTACGGAAACAGACTATGACCTAGCAAGTCTTTTAATTTTTGAGTAAAATTTTTCACATTGATTTTATATAATTTAATTAAGGGTAGGCTGACCTTACCTTTTGTAGCGCTTCCAACATTGTTATCATGTGGTGTAACTTCTTTCCCATTGTTTTTGGCTCCACTTCCTTTTGGGTAATGTTGCTTTCAAACACCGGCGTTGTGGTATCTTTTCCATCCTCACATTCATATGCCATCGAGAGGTCTTCGGCTGCCTCTGTGGCCCAGTCTTTATTATTACTTGCATCTTTGTTTTTTAACCAATCATTAGGTATATGTAAGTCAACGCTTATATTTTCGCTTTTGTTTATTAGTTTTTCAAGAGCGTTTTCCAATTGTTCTCATTTGATTTTTCAAGTTTTTTTTTAGCATTTTACACTGTTCTTAATGATTGTCTTCGTCATCAGTAGAATTATTTTTTTCACTGTTCATTGTGATATTGTTGTTACTATTTTTTTTTTTCTTTCTTTTACGCCTTACTTCAATAAAGGTCATTAAGGTTCACATTTGACATATTTGAGATATTACTGTTAATCAAGGCACTTGTCACATTAGGTATGTTTTCACATATTGATTGAGTTGTCTGTAAGTCACCAGCATTAAAGCTGTGACAAGAATTTTCCAATGTTCAATTATTTCACTTGTTATTTTGTTTGAAACAAAATGTTTATCTCTCAAAAGCAAATATTTCTATTTTACTTTAGTTTTAACTTTTTATTTCCTCTTTTATTTTCACTTCACTTTGAGTTTTCACTAAACTCTTAATAACAATATGGCAAGTGGAAATATAAACAATGAAAATACGACCTTCATTGAGATAAGGGATAAAAGATAGAAAAAATTAAAATGTTAGCAGTGAACACCAAAATAATTCTAGTGATGATGAAGAAAATTATAAAGTACAGTGTAAAGCATTAAAGAGAGAACTAGAAAACTCAAAGCAGCAGATAAAGCAGTTAGAAATTGCGCTACAAAAACTTATAAACAAAAATGAAAATATAAGTGTTGATTTGCACATACCCAAAGAATGGGTAAAAGACAATAATAACCAGTGAATGGAGCAGTATAGACGGACGGCGCGGACCATATGGTACCCTACACAACTTCCACGGAAATATAACTCTTTGTAGTTCTATATTCTGAGCTTGGGCAATATTTCGCGATATTTGCGCCCTACAGCTCTTCTAATTACTTCTCCAGATTACCTTCATCGACCCGAAAAAAACACCAAAAAATTAAATATTTAGTCCCCTTCATCCCAAAATTAGTATCTGATAATCACCGAAAATTATAGGCGTTGTCCTTGACCATAACTGGATTCTCATGGAAAATTTCAAAGCGAACAGCGCTATATTTCCGTCTTCTAGTGTGGGGAATGGGTTACTAAACAATATATGAATACGTAAGTACCTTTAAATATTTAAGTGTTACTCTCACATCCGAGTACATACTGTCGTATAATTGGTATCAATTTAAAGGATAACCACGCCTTTTGGATATACTATCAACTTCTGGGGTCTATGTCCTTCAGGGATAAATATATACGCTATAAAATACAAATTTTTCACACAGAAGTCAGGGCTCATTTGACCCACTATAAAAACAGGTATGCTTATTGTTTGGCCCGATCCCCTTCTCTTGTCTGGCAAGAGGGTATAACGTATAAAATGGACAGAAATTATGGATTTAATCAAGAATTAACTAAAGTAGTGCAGAACTACCTTACTGATAGATATAGCCAAGTCTCAATAAATGATATCAACTCTAGAGATCATAAATTAAAATCAGGTGTACCGCAAAGATGTGTTTTAGGACCAGTATTATATAATTTGTTTCTAGCAGTTATACCAAAACCAATAGTTGGCGAACTACTGTAAATTTTCGCAGATGATTGTATCATATACACATCATCGAGCTAAAACTTTTGAAAAAAGAATATTTACAAAAACTTACCGATTATTTCAATGAATGGAGTTCAAAATGAAATTTCGATAAATGCAGATCAATAATATTTAGAAGAAAAAAGGATCAATATACAAAAATGCAAGGACAATTATTTCTGCAATAAAATAGAAAACACCATAATTCATAACACTGAAATAATAAAATATTTGGGAATGGTTTTACAATCCGACAAGCAGTTTACGCGGCATGTAGACTAATTCTTCAAAAGGCAAAAGCTGTATATGGTGGACTGCGAAATATCATAGGAAAACAGGAAATATTGGAAAAATGTCAAATTATTAAGCCCGTCCGACTTTATCATACGCCTTTCTAATCTGGTTCCCCATTCCATCACATCAGATGGAAAGAATCCGAATATTGGAAAGAAAAATGATCAAACACTGCCTAGGAATTCGAACATTTATAAATGAACAGGGTCGAATGACAAGTCGTATATGCAGGCAACTTTACGATGAAAGTAAAATTACAAGAATCTACAAATATATGGTAAACGCTGCACTGCATTTCCTAGGAAGATGCTCTATTTTTAGCATACGTTAAGCTTTAGTTTTGCGAATATAATTCAGTTCCATTATTTGTTTTTTCTACCAAATTTATGAAAAATTGGTCAATTTTTAAAAATGTTTTCCTTAAAGCTAATAAAATAATAAACTTACATACTATACTTATATACTATATATATAATATACAAATAAAGGGAGGGGGTTATTGGGGAGTGGGAGGGTTGTATATAGATGGTTTGCTCTTCAGTCGTACCTTCGGTGCCATCTGCGATAAAACATGAGGCGGTTATCGTCATACCAAAGACCGTCATCGCGTAGCTTTAATAAAGCTGCAGGTGGCAAGTGTCTCCTGGCGAGAAGGTCTATTGGAGGATATCATTAACTAGCCTATTGTCTTAAAAGCATCATATATGCATCAATGCGTTTGAATTTCACAGAAACATTCTGCTGGAAGGCCTCAATGGGATACTATCAGTGGTTAAGTTGCGTCCCAAACCAATGGTGAACGCCAGCAGGGATCTCTCCCATATACGTATCCTTTCCATCTGGGAAGAGGATAAATTGAACCAAGCAGCGAACGAATGTGTTACTATCGGCCTAACTACCTTCTGATAAATTATTAATTTTACCTCGTTTGAGAGAGCTCCTCTCAAGGCGAACGCTTTTGTTACCCATGGAACCCTTTTTTGGCCTTGGACAGGATGTCCACATGGCGAATCAAATTTGTTGTCAAACATTAGATCCAGGTATTTCATCCTGTTCGAGACCGGAATAATGTTAGTTCCTACTTTTAGACTGGGTATATGTCACCTCAGGATGGGGAGAGAGGCTGTGGATTTGCCTTTAAAGCAAACACAAACACACTTTTCAGGGTTGAGCTTAAAACCCCATTTGCCGAAATAAACAGACAAAAGTGGCCAGATAGGCGTTCAATTTACGTTCGATGGTGTTAGTTTTTCCCACCTAAGAGCCAACATTATGTCATCAGCATATAGAAGTAGCAGTCCTCCATCAGGTGGTCCAGGAATATCGCTAATGAAAAGGTTGAACAACACAGTCCCCAGCGGAGAACCTTGCGGGACCCCTTCTAAGACCTGTCTTTGTTCAGTGACCTTTTCACCGACCTTGAAATCACTTAAAACCATCAGCCACACATATGGAGAACACGGACAAGGCATGTGTTGTTGAGTGGTGTGGTTTGAAATCAAATTGGCATTGGCGCAAAATGTGGTTTTCGTCAATGAAGACATAAATTTTCTTATGCATTAGGCACTCTAATATTTTCCCAAACGGGGAGAGCAAAGAAATTGGACGATAGTTGCCGGTATTTTTGGTTAGAATTGG
>NW_026880960.1:0-34100 GCF_032173495.1 Musca vetustissima | reverse complement strand
AGAGGTCGCATTTATGATCCGATTTTGATGAAATTTGGCACAGGTCACTTAATTGGCCCAAGACCGAACCCTATTGAAATTGGGAAAAATCGGTTAGCTATAGCTCCCATATATATCTTCGTCCGATTTAAAGTAAATGGTGTACGAAAATCCCTATATATCTTTTGATTTGCCCAGAAATTTGACATAGCGAAATGCAGTAGGTCTAGAATGATGTGTGTTAAGTTTGATGAAAAATAGGTTCAGAGTAACAATATAGCTCCCATATATATATTCTCGTCCCGATTTAAGGCAAATGGTGTACAAAAGTCCCAATATATCTTTCGATTTGCGTGAAATGTGGTATAGCCTACTGAATTAGGTCTAGAATGATGCGTGTTAAGTTTCGTGAAAATCGGTTCAGATATATCTTCGTCCGATTTAAGGTAAATTGTGTACCATAGTCCCGACACAATCTTTTGATTTGCCCGAAATTTGGCATAGCGAATTGAATTAGGTCTAAAATGATGTGTGTTAAGTTTCCTGAAAATCGGTTCAGATTTAGATATAGCTCCCATATATATTTTCGTCCGATTTTATGTAAATGGTGTACCAAAGTCCCCATATACATTTCGATTTGCACGAAATTTGGCATAGCGTACTTAATTAAGTCTAGAATAGTGCACGTTAAGTTTCGTGAAAATCGGTTTGGATTTACATATAGCTCCTGTATAAATTTTCATACGATTTTAATGTAAATGGTGTACCAAAGTCCCTATACGTATTTCGAATTGCACAAAATTTGGCATTCTGTAGGAAACGGTGCACCAAAGCCCCTATATATCTTTCGATTTGCATGAAATTTGGCATAGCGTACTGAACTGAGTTCAGAATGACATGTGCTAAGTTTCTGGACAATCGGTTCAGATTTAGATATAGCTCCCATATATATTTTTATTCGATTTTAGGTAATTGGTGCACCAAAGTCTTGAAAATCATTCAATTTGCACTAAATTAAATACTGAATTAAGTCTAGAATGATGTTGCTAAGCTCCAAGAAGTAATATAAATTAGTCTCTGGCAAGTTTCCCTGAAATATGTAGAATATACCTAAAGAGGTGAAGGGTATCATATAGTCGGCTCAATCCGACTTTACTACTTTCCTTACTGGTTTCCTATATTTGTTCGGCCCTTGAAATAAATTTATTTGAAAATTCAAAGCCTTGTGTTAGGTGTTGAAATAATTTTCTTTAACAAATTCGGTCGTGGATAGACTTTTGAGAAATATTCTTAACAAAAACGATTCTTTAAAAATACCCGTCTTTGTGCTCCTTTAAAAATATTCTTCATAAAATCTCCATCTAGTTGCTCTTCTATCAACTTCTCTTCCATTATTCTCTACTCAAATTGATATTCACTGCAATAAAAAACTCCCAAATTAATGTTCTATCAAATGGTTCGTTCCATTCTATAACCCATTCGATATATCTAAGTTGGATGAACTGTTGCGGCACTATTATTCTGCTTTTATTGCAACACATAAGCGGCTTAAAAGCCCTGAAAAGAATTATTTAAAAAATCCACGCCTTGTTTAGACCCTGAAAAAAATTATTTAAAAAATCCACGCTTTGTTTAGACCCTGAAAAAAATTATTTAAAACATTTTAGACCCTGAAAAAAAATTATTAAAAAAATCAACGCCTTGTTTAGACCCTGAAAAAATTATTTAAAAAATCCACGCCTTGTTTAGACCCTGAAAAAAATTATTTAAAAAATCCACGCCTTGTTTAGACCCTGAAAAAAATTATTTAAAAAATCCACGCCTTGTTTAGACCCTGAAAAAAAAATATTTAAAAAGTCCACGCCTTGTTTAGACCCTGAAAAAATTATTTAAAAAATCCACGCCTTGTTTAGACCCTGAAAAGAATTATTTAAAAAATCCACGCCTTGTTTAGACCCTGAAAAAAATTATTTAAAAAATCCACGCCTTGTTTAGACCCTGAAAAAAATTATTTAAAAAATCCACGCCTTGTTTAGACCCTGAAAAAAATTATTTAAAAAATCCACGCCTTGTTTAGACCCTGAAAAAAATTATTTAAAAAATCCACGCCTTGTTTAGACCCTGAAAAAAATTATTTAAAAAATCTACGCCTTGTTTAGACCCTGAAAAAAATTATTTAAAAAATCCACGCCATGTTTAGACCCTGAAAAAAAATTATTTAAAAAATCCACGCCATGGTTAGACCCTGAAAAAAAATTATTTAAAAAATCCACGCCTTGTTTAGACCCTGAAAAAAATTATTTAAAAAATCCACGCCTTGTTTGGGTCCCTAAAAAATCCACGACTTGTTATAGTTCCCAAAAAAATATTCCTAACCTCAACGTATTATAAATTTTTCCATTCGAACCCTCATACGCCCCATATCCCTTCTTGCAATTTAATTAAAATTACTAATACGCACTGGGGCTCTTAAAAGAATACATTTTACTTTTTAACATAATTTAAAGTGAATTTAGTGTGTTTGGAGAACTAAAAACCCTTCTATCGAACATTCTTGTATGTATTGTATCCTGCACTTAGCTATGTATGTGTGTGTACGTCATGTGTGCGCGTGTAAATTGTGTTGAAAATACAATTGGCATGTTGCTGCTTTGCTGGTTTCCTGAAAGGAAACAAAAGCATTGAAAAAACAAGAACACATGAAAACAAAATCAGCTGAAGAACCCATGCGAACCGAACAGAAATGAACTCAACACCATTCACATGGATTTGCTGCTTTTGTGTGCGCCTCTTTTTTGTACCACTTGCTGTAGTATTCCTTATTTTGTATTTTTAACACATTGTTCGATTAATAATTATTGAATGGGAGGGCCGGATGAAATGCAGAATGAGATAAGTGATGAATTTTTAAAGGGAGGAAAAACGAGTGCCTGAATAAAATCTTCATAATATTCTTACGGATTTGTCTCGTCTTGCACTTTTTCCCAAAAATCTATCTTAGCCCCTTTGGCATTTCATCGTGATCCTCATAAATTATATATAAAGTTTAGCCTCTATAGCCGTTGCAGCCATAAGTTAACCCCTCAACACAATACCAATTATACACGGCTGATTGATTGATATGATTGTTGCCCATTAAATCGGTCAAGTACGTTCGCTGCTGCCTGGTCATAAGTAGTGTGGAGGTTTCAACAATTTCCGGCTTGGCTTTTGCTATTTAAATATTCATATGGAAAAAATGGCAACATATAAAAAATTTACAGCAATTGAATTTTCTTTTATTGCATGAATTTAATATAAGGAGCCTACAGAAGTCAATATTTTTTAAAGAATTATTTTTCTAGGTCTAAGGCGTGGAAATGTCAATTTTATTTGTTGGGTAAATAGCGCGTATAAGTAATTTTAATTAAATTATGATAGAGGGATATTGGGGCTTATAAGTGATGTAAATGGAAAAATACAGCACACGTGCAGTTTTGGATTTTTAAAGAATATTTTTAAATGACACAGACAAGTCGAGAATTTTTTAATTATTTTTTTTAACAAGGCTGGATTTTTTAAATAATTTTTTTTCGGGACTCACACAAAAAAGCAACGACTCTGATTGGCTGTAACATGGCGAAGTCCAGGCTTATCTTGGTCCCTCTTTCATCTCAATTGTGGACACTGACCTACACGTGGTGCCACCTGAGATAGCTACATTCATCGCCCGATGAAATAGTAAGCTAATATGTGCCGCGAGTTTGCCCATAAGAACTATAAAAAAATGGGTTGAGGCGTCGGAAAACCCAATCTACTATGAAAAAGCAAAGAAAAAAGAAAACAAAACCCCCCTAATTTTGACGACGCCCACAAACGTATAAAGGACCACGATCTGCGAATCTGCACTTGGAATGAGCGCACGTTGTACAGAACAGGCGCACTTATCGATTTGGCGGATGTACTCAAGAAGTACAAAGCCGATATTATTGGCTTACAAGAAATGTGAGGGAATGGGACAGGCGTAAGTAAATCAGACGATTACGCACTGTACTATAGCTGTCTTGAAATTTAAATTTGGCTGCGGATTTATGGTTAACAGGACAATAAAATGCCTCGTCTCCAGATACACTCCAGTAGATGAGCGAATTGCTATAATCCGTATAAAATCGAAGTTCTTCTACATCAGTCTTATTTGCGTCCATGCTCCAACCGAAAACAAAGATGAACAGACCAAACATATATTTTATGAGCTCCAAAAAGCAGCATATGACCTTGGCCATGACATTAAAATTAAATCTGAAGGGAAAATAATTTTGGCTCCACCGTCGGAAAATTCAGCCTCCATGAAGAAACATCAGACAACGGCATGAGCGGCAGCAAACAAAACCTGTTAGCAGCACTAGATTCAAGCGTCTTGATATACACAAAGCCACCTGCATTTCTCCTGTTCAAGCAGCGACAAATCAAATTGATCATGTTGTGATAGACGGAAGACATTCATCCAGTGTTTTAGACGTTCGATCGATCGATCCGATAAGCGAATATCGATTCGGACCACTATCTTGTAGCAGCCAAGGTTCGCAACCGTCTTAATGTAGCAGCAAAAAAGGAAAGAAGAGAAACGTGTTTTCAGAAAAAACAAGAAAAACGTGAGCGCGAGCAAATCGAGATGTACAGGAGTCAGAATGAAGTCCGGAAGTTTTACCAACGAGTAAAATACCATACCGAAGGCTTTGGTGCAGTCACGTCGTCTTGTATACCACCTAGCCAAGATGAGGTCAGAATAGCAACCAATCGGCTGAAGAATAATAAATCAGCAGGTGCCGATGGGTTACCGGCCGAACTATTCAAGAGCCGTGGTCAGATGCTGGTCAGGAGAATGCACCAGCTGATTAGTACAATTTGGCTAGAGGAATGCATGTCCAACGATTGGAACCTAAACATCCTGTGTCCCGTGCACAAAAAAGGAGACAAGGCGATATGTGGCAACTATAGATAAATAGGTCCCCATGAAAAACACATCAACACATTCCACCTATTCGTCGATTATAAAGCCGCATTCGACAGCTATATCCGCTCATAGGTGTTTAAAGCCATGTCTTCATACGGCTATGCAGGATATCCTTAACTGGCACAAGGTCAGCAGTTAAAGTCGGAAATGACTTCTCGGAGCCCGTCGATACCGAACGAGGATTCAGACATGGTGACAGTTTGTCGTCTGACCTGTTTAACATCCCGCTGGGGAAGGTCACCAAACAACACATAATACTCGCCTACGCCGACGACATGGACATAATGGGTCGAACATTGAGAGCGGTAGCAGCCACCTTTGAACAAACTGAGAAGGAGTCTGCCAAAGTGCGACTGGCAGTAAATGGCGAAAAGATCAAGCTAATGTTATCAACGCGCAAGATGTCCAGTAGACTCCGACCAACTGTGGAACTTGAGAACTACAGCTTTGGCCCATACATTTTCGAAAGATCTATGGGCCGATCTGTGTCGATGGTGAATATCGCCATCGAATGAATCATTGTCAGACGTAGCGAGCTACAGCGATACGCTAGGTCTTGCTGTGATAATGGATAAGGATGCCCCAGCTCAAAAGACATATAAAAGCGAACATTTTTTAAGCCATCTGTGTAGCAAAAGTTACCAGCCGGCATCTGAACTAGTGTTCCACTATTCCATTGTTCTATATCTGGTATTATAGTTTCGCACCGTGTTACTATGCGTATGTCAGAATTGGCCTAATAACGTTCTTATAGATCCAGTGTATCATCTTAGGATTGAAACCTCATTTAGAGCCTACGACTCTTCTACAGAAAGACCAACATCTATGGGCGTTGTCAGCCCTTTGCTGTATGTGGTCTTTTCATTTAAGTATCCTGTCTAGAATTACTCACAAATACTTAACTTTGCTTGATATGGCTATCGTTTTGTTTTGGAGGACCTTCATAATGACCTATTTTTGTCTTTCTAGTGAAAAGACATATCTCCGTTTGGTGCGGTTTTAAGTTTAAACCCCTTGATTTAGTCCCAGGGTTGATCGCTCCGATAATGGTTAATAAGGATGATTTGTATCAGTTGTTCTCCAGTAACCGGTTTTCTTGGGAGTCCGAGATCTTTTCCTCGGTTCCCTCCTTCCCTCGCTGTTACCTGTGGCTTCACCATCTCCAATCCTTGCCTTCCCGATTTTGAAGTATACGGCTTTGGACACGTAATGCGCCTTAGCCAGACTTGCACTGAAGACCTGTCCCAGCCTAACACAAGCAGAGTCCCTTCCTCGTTCCCCTCCCTGTGGAAGACTTCCCATTTTTTCACATGTCGGGCCTTGTTCTGTATGCTGAAGACTTCGAGCATGCGTTCCGTGTCGAAATCTCCTGCCCCAACCTCTGACGAAGACTGTCAGGCCTTTTGTAATTGAGGAATCTCTTTTTTCCTCACCAGCTCGAGTTTGATTGTTCCATCTACGGATTCAATACTTGCAACTAGCTGCCTCAGGGCTTCAATGCTTTTTGGTGTATCTAATTCCAGCATAAGATAGTCCCTTTCGAAATCGCAGCTTTCCAGTTCAATGAAGTCCCCTCCTTATCGTAGGTGCTCCATAATCGTAGTGTTGACTTACCATCTGTTGCTGTCATCTTCCTCTTTCGCAAAAACGGGTTGGTCATTTTGCAATTCCCAGTCTTTGTGGAAGATTGCGACTCAGAACTCGTCTTCCTGTTATTTGAGAGTCAGCTTCGTCTACCTTCGTCAGTGGATTCTCGTGGCAGTCTCCTTTGACTCCTTTGGTTTGACTCAGCTTTCTATACTATCGGTCGACGGGAAGCTCTTTTTCATTTTGGCGGATTTGACAGTCGCCTGCTCATCCGGAGATCTTATCCTCTTCGCCGCTTCCGCAAAAGTGGAGGGAAGGTCAGGCTTATTCTTTTGAGCATATGTCTGCATCTCGCACATTTTTCATCCGGTTCATTGTGGCCAACTTCTGCCTTTGTGCCCCAGACAACTGTTTCTTCCTGGTTATGAGTTTGGCGATTTCTATACTTACCTCCTCTCTCGTCTTGGCGATCTCTTCTCCCTTCCGGCTCTCTAAGACGTTTATATTTGTCTGATTATCATGTTCGGACTCAGAATTCGAAGATGAGTCCCCCTGTGGTTCCTCAACTCTGAATCGGTGTTTCCCGATGGCTGAGTGCTTGTAGCTGTACCTTCGACTACAGATGCCAAGACACCCACATCTGTAGGAGATTGTTGCGCACGATCGTGGGAGAAGACCAACAAATCCATCGCCAGTTACCAGCTTCAAAAACCCGTCTCCAAATAATCCAGACTTTTGTTAATATTTTTTAGAAGCTCTCCACGTGCAATATTTTTTCATTAATTTAATTAACTTCACTTTCAATACAAACATTAATTAAATCGATTACAAAAAAAAAATGTGTTATGAAACAGGAATTTGTTTTGATTGCTTCGACGTATTAAAATCCCAACTAATATCAGAATGAGGAACCTGTTTAGAACCAACCACACAATATATGGCAATTCAAACTGCCTGAAAATTTTGCAATACCTCGAAAGACATTGAGCAATTTTTTACAGTTAAAGTTTTGAACATCATTGACAAATAAAAATCGCAATGATCAGGAACCATTCTAGACACAAATTATTAGACTGTACCAAATTTCGTGCAAATCGAAAGATATATAGGGACCGCTTAAATTAAATCGGAGCTATATCTAAATCAGAACCGATTTTTCCCAATAGGGTTCGTCCTTGGGCCGAATAAGTGACCTATGCCAAATTTCATCCAATTCGGGTCATAAATGCGACCTGTACTTTGTTTACAATTTAACATGGACAGACAATCGGAGGGACGGACAGACATAAATCGACTTAGAAAGTGATTCTATGCATATTCTCAAAAGGAACCATGTGTCTATCTCGTTTCCTTTTGCCTGTTACAAACATTTGCACAAAGACCTAATACCCTGTACCACAGTGTGGTGAAGGGTATAAAAATGCCACGGGCTTTGTTGTAAATTCCAAGCCGGACTCAAGTCTAAATAAAATGTTGTTCAAAATCATGTTAACAATGTTTTTTGGAGGAGGATGATGATGACATTTCCAGTGGATGGGGTTTGTGGGATTAGATTTTATGGCTATGTAGGTGGACAAAAGGAAAGGGTAGTATTGAAAATCGGAGTCTAATACAAAGGGTGCGTATATGTAACGTCACAACTCATACGACCCCATTAGCACCCATGTTAAATGTTGCATAGGCACAAGGGGTCGTATGAGTTGTGGCGTTACTTATACGCACCCCTTGTATCAGACTTATATATAAGGCGTGGATTTTTTTCAAATAACTTTTTTCAAGGCCTATATAAGGCGTAGATTTTTCAAATAATTTTTTTCAAGGCCTATATAAGGCGTGGATTTTTTAAATAATTTTTTTCAAGGCCTATATAAGGCGTGGATTTTTTAAATAATTTTTTTCAAGGCCTATATAAGGCGTGGATTTTTTAAATAATTTTTTTCAAGGCCTATATAAGGCGTGGATTTTTTAAATAACTTTTTTCAAGGCCTATATAAGGCGTGGATTTTTTAAATAATTTTTTTCAAGGCCTATATAAGGCGTGGATTTTTTAAATAATTTTTTTCAAGGCCTATATAAGGCGTGGATTTTTTAAATAATTTTTTTCAAGGCCTATATAAGGCGTGGATTTTTTAAATAATTTTTTTCAAGGCCTATATAAGGCGTGGATTTTTTAAATAATTTTTTTTAGGGACTCACACAAAATTCTCCCTTTAAATTTCCAACCCAATTTGTTTTCCAAGCTGTTCTGCTTTAAAACGTCCATCTGATGGCAGTAACATCCCGTTTTATTACAAAACAAATGTCAGAAACTCAAAATGTATTTTCTTGTCTAATTGCAAAATAACACCATCACGACCACAAACAACAACAACAACGACACCAACAGCTGTACGACCAGGAACAACAACAAGACATCAACACCAGTTTGAGACATACTAATCATGCAACTTTAGTTGCAGCAACAGTGGCTACAACAACAGACAGACCCATAAAAACTGGGTTAATGGAAGAGAGTAAAACCAAACAAACAAAACCATTTGGGGTTTATCAAAATAGTGAACCCCGTCCGAGGAGGAATGGCTGGAAGGGTGAAGGCCTAAGCAGTTTATGTTGTTGGTGTGGGGCCACAACATAAAATCGAAAAAGGCCAGAATGCCGAATAGCAACAACAATGGGAGCTAGGCAGACAGACAGACATATAGTCTGCCAGTCTTAGCAAACATACACAAATACTAATATTGATGCATTACTGCAAATATCTGAGGCAGCTGGTGTTACAACCGACCCCTTCCCGGCTCTTCAGTTCTCCATTACCTTCCCCTGGCTCTGCAGACTACCGAAGAAGTGCAATAAAACAGCACTAATAAAGCCGAAACCAGAAAACATCATTTCAGAACATCAACAGCATAAGCGAGTACGGATGTTACGCTTGTTACGAAAGGAGAACAATATCTGAAATTTTCACACACACTCATACACACAAATGCGACCACAAAATGTGAACACAAAATTGCAACAAGACACCAACAACTCTCATCATTTCCTCACCATGGAAATGATAACGACTAACCACACGCATTTGAGTGTGTGTGTGTGTGTAGGTGTAGAGGATCTATGGGTCTAAAAGAAGGCGTGGGTTTTTTAAATATTTTTTTCGGGGTCTAAAAAAAGGAGCGGATTTTTTAAATATTTTTTTCGGTGTCTAAAACCGGGAGTGGATTTTTTAAATAATTTTTTTCGGATCTAAAACAAGGCGTGGATTTTTTGAATATTTTTTTTTTTTTTTTTTTCAAAAAAATCAACGCCTATCGTTGGCCCTTGAAACAGCCTGGACATGGCGAAGTCCAGGCTTATCTTGGTCCCTCTTTCATCTTAATTGTGGACACTGACCTCCCCGCTGTGCCTGCTGGGGTAGCTATTTTCATCACCCGATGAAATAGTGAGCTAATATGTGCCGCGACTTCACCCATAAGAACTATAAAAAATGTGTTGAGGCGTCGGGTTAGTTGCCCACTCTCGGAAAACCTAACTTACTATGCAAAAGCAAGAAAAGAAAACCAACCCCCCGAATGTTGACAACCACCGCAAACGTATAAAGGAATGGGGCTTGCGTAATTAAATTAGATGATTATGCCTTGTATTATAGCTGCCATGAAACGAGACATGAATTTGGCTGCGGATTTATATTTAACAGGAGAATAAAAGACCTCGTCTCCAGATTCACTCCAGTAGATGAGCGAATTGCTATAATCCATATAAAAGCGAAGTTCTTCTACATCAGTCTTAGTTGCGTCCATGCTCCGACCGAAGATAAAGATGAACAGACCAAAGGCATATTTTACGAGCGCCTAGAAACAGCATATGATCGCTGCAGTGGACATGACATTAAACTTCTGCTAGGAGATTTTAATGCAAAAATCGGAAGGGAAAATATCTTTGGCTCCACCTTCGGAAATTCAGCCTTCATGAAGAAACATCAGACAATGGCATGTGGTTGATTGACCTCGCGGCAGCAAAAAACATGGTAGTTAGCAGCACCAGATTCAAGCATCTCGATATAAACAAGGGCACCTGGATTTCTCCGTATCAAGCAACGAGAAATCAAATTGATCATGTTGTGATAGACGGAAGACATTCATCCAGTGTTTTAGACGTCCGATCGATCCGAAGAGCGAATATCGATTCGGACCATTACCTTGTGGCAGCCAAGATACGCACCCGTCTTAATGTTGCAGCAAAGGTGCGATCTAATACAACACGGAAACTCGACATCGAAAAGCTGCAAACACAACAGGTAGCCAAGGCCTACTCCGCTCAACTTACCCACCTGCTTGAAGAAATCACTTCTTTTCCCGATAATAGTATAGAAACAATTGCCCACAAACTGAAGCAAAAGCAACACTTGGGTTCCAAAGACCACCATCAAGAAATACGTGGTACGATCAGGATACTGATATGAAAAACGCAGCGTATAGCGAAAAACACATCGACACATTCCACCTATTCGTCGACTATAAAGCCGCATTCGACAGTTCTATCCGTTCAGAGGTGCATAAAGCTATGTCTGCGTTTGGCATTCCTGCAAAATTAATTCGGCTATGCAGGATAATTTTAACAGGAACAAGGTCAGCAGTTAAAGTCGGAAAGGACCTCTCGGAGCCTGTAATACCGAACGAGGATTCAGACAAGGTGATAGTTTGTCGTGTGACCTTTTTAACGTCCTGCTGGAAAAGGTCATATGAAAGGCAAAGGCGAACAGAAGTGGCACTGTGTACACCAAACGACACATGTTACTCGCCTACGCCGATAACATCGATATAATGGGTCGAACACTCAGAGGGTTACAGCCACCTTTGAACACATTGAGAAGGAGTCTGCCAATGTGGGTCTGGCAGTAAACGGCGAGAAGGCCAAGCTGATGGTATCAATGCGCATGACGTCCAGTAGACTCGGACCAACTGTGGAACATGAGAACTACAGCTTCGAGATAGTCAAAGATTTTATATACCTTGGTACCGCCGTAAATAAAACGAATGATATCAGTTTTGAATTTCGGAGAAGGATAGTGATGGCCAACCGGTGCTACTATGGTCTGAGCAAGCAACTCAAAAGCAAGGCCACCTCAAACCAGACCAAACTCACACTCTACAAGACGCTGATACTACCCGTGCTGTTTTACGGATCTGAAGCATGGGTACTTGCGCAAGCAGATGAGGCAGCTCTGGGAGTGTTTGAGAGAAAAATTCTCCGAAAGATCTATGGGCTGATCTGCATTGACGGTTAATAACGCCGTCGAATGAACCACGAGTTGTACCAACTATTCTCGGACATCGACATTGTGAGACGTATTCAGCTGCAGCGACTACGTTGGCTAGGTCATGTTGTGAGAATGGATGAATATGTCCCAGCCCAGAAGGCATATAAAAGCGAACCAGCTGATGGTTCACGCAGAAGGAGAAGGCCACGTATACGATGGAACGATCAAGTGGAGGACAACATTGCCAAATATGATTTTTCAAACTGGAAAAATTGCGCAAAAGACCGACGCGCCTGGAAATCTTTTCTAAGCTCCTCGAAAAAAATATTTTTAAAAAATCCACGCCTATATAAGTCCTCGAAAAAAATATTTTTAAAAAATCCACGCCTATATAAGTCCTCGAAAAAAATATTTTTAAAAAATCCACGCCTATATAAGTCCTCGAAAAAAATATTTTTAAAAAATCCACGCCTATATAAGTCCTCGAAAAAAATATTTTTAAAAAATCCACGCCTATATAAGTCCTCGAAAAAAATATTTTTAAAAAATCCACGCCTATATAAGTCCTCGAAAAAAATATTTTTAAAAAACCACGCCTATATAAGTCCTCGAAAAAAATATTTTTAAAAAATCCACGCCTATATAAGTCCTCGAAAAAAATATTTTTAAAAAATCCACGCCTATATAAGTCCTCGAAAAAAATATTTTTAAAAAATCCACGCCTATATAAGTCCTCGAAAAAAATATTTTTAAAAAATCCACGCCTATATAAGTCCTCGAAAAAAATATTTTTAAAAAATCCACGCCTATATAAGTCCTCGAAAAAAATATTTTTAAAAAATCCACGCCTATATAAGTCCTCGAAAAAATTATTTTTAAAAAATCCACGCCTATATAAGTCCTCGAAAAAAAATATTTTTAAAAAATCCACGCCTATATAAGTCATCAAAAAAATATTTTTAAAAAATCCACGCCTATATAAGTCCTCGAAAAAAATATTTTTAAAAAATCCACGTCTCGATCTACTCCTCAAAAATAATTTTTAAAAAACCACGCCTCGATCTACTCCTCAAAAATAATTTTTAAAAATTAAATTTCTTAGTCCCTAAAATGTTTTTATTTCTTTTTTTTTTGAGAATTGTAAATTTTTTACCACTGTTCCCCTCCTCCTCTCCTGATATGTTCCTGCTGACGTACCATACTTACTTTAGAATTCCATTCATTCGCATTACAATACATTAACTGACATCTGTTTTGTGGTAATCTGAACACAACAATGCATGCTTTGTTTCAACATTTCAACAGATGCCGACACAATGTTCGAGGATGGTATGAAAATTGGAGGTATTTGAACCATTTTTAGTTTTGAGTACCATGATGCGTATGAATGGTGTCGCTATGTATACACCCATGTGGCCAACAGTCTCGGCTGATGACTCTGGGTCACTCAAGGAATAATTATTTAGGTCTATTTTGGGTGCATCATTAAGCCAATACATGCCATGAATGTGCGGAGAACCACGTTGTTGGAATTCTACTCTCCAATAGTATTTCTCTACAAAATGATTATCGAAAATTCCACCATTCATTTTAAATAAAGAAAATAATTGCCTGAAACGGAAATCGAAGTAGCGGGAGCATGTAATCGCGTCACTTCGAATCAATCGGGCTTTATCAGAGAATGATAGATTTGAAGCATCTTCCTCGGATATATCAATTTTGTCCACAGTTTTATTCAGAATAACTTAAAGTTCTAACCATTTTGTTTCAGCTGCCGATAATGTTATAAAAAACGTTGGAAGACCGAATTGTCTGATCATGGCAACGGCTTTCTTTTTTTCTCCTTCCCAGTGAGCTGGTGATGTTCTTACACCTTTGAGGATGCGATAGCCGTCATCGTGTTGAATAAGACTATTCATATATGACTCGTCTAAAGCATTTCTGGCTGTAACATTTCCCGATCGCGTGTGTTTCCTCAAAGCGATTGACATAGCACTTTTAATAGTTAAAAGTTCCAGTTTTTTGTAGCTATATAATATCTTGTCAACCCTGCGGCATCGTCTATCATAACGCCGGAGCTCTGAACGTACAATTTTCGAATAAGTTTCCGTACAGGAACGTTTTTTATCGCAATAAATAGAAACAAATGCCAACTCTTCAGAATCTGTATCAGTTATCATGTCTATTGGACATGGGTCACTCAAGCGTATACATGGTGACACTACTCATACGCAACATGGTAAATTTTTTACAGAAATATTTCTGAGACTTCTAAAAAGGCCTGGATTTTGAAAATTCATTTTTGAGGCTTCACAAAAGGCGTGGATTTATTAACAAAAATATCTTTGAGGCTTCAAAAAGGGCGTGGATTTATTAAAAAATGTGTTTGTGGCTTCCCGAAAGGCGTGGATTTATTAAAAAATGTGTTTGAGGCTTCCCGAAAGGCGTGGATTTATTAAAAAATGTGTTTGAGGCTTCCCGAAAGGCGTGGATTTATTAAAAAATGTGTTTGAGGCTTCCCGAAAGGCGTGGATTTATTGAAAAACATTTTTGAAGTTCCTTGATCTCTCATATTATATAGATCCCATATGGCGTATTATTATTTTCATTATGACAAATTGCGTATACATAACGTCATTACTTATACGCCACCTGAATCGAAAAAATACATTTTTCTAACTTCCTTCGTTTTGGAGATATAAATCTCGTTCTTCTTCCTTGGGGGTTTTGTTATGTTATTCTTTTCCCCCTCACATCATCGCCACCATAATCAGCAGACATCCGACTTGTTCTACATTTTTAATACAATGTTCATTAAGCTCTTTAAAATGTTGTTAAGTAATACAGCTTAATGTTTTACAATCAGCAGCATTCTGGGCTCTTGTCTTGTTTTCTTTCGATGCACACAGAACGCACACACACCGAGTTCAATTCCTTTCACCCAGAGCGACCGGGGAGATTATCCCATGATGGGTGTTTGCTATCAATACCAAGGCGGGGATATGGCAGCAAGACGCATGCAGCTATTGAAGTATCGATTGTTTGTCCTTGCTGTCATCTTCATCACCTTTCCCGAACATGGTAGATGATAAAATAAGAAGCTTCGAACGAACCACAGAGGCGCCAATTTATTTCATGCCACTTCAATATATATAGATTGAAGTTTCTTTCAGGTTTTTGTTCTTCTCCCCCTTCTTCTTCTTCTGCTTGTCTTTGTTCTGCAGGGCAGCGAAAATTGTGCCTTCCATTGAAAGCCACTTTTGCTGTTGGTGTTTTGTTCCCTTGTCACTTTCTTTTCATATTCGTTTATGGTGTCTCTTTTTGTGTGTTGCCGTTGATGCCAAATGACAAGTGGAGATTGTTAAGCAAGTCGAATGGAATGTTAATTGACATGCAAGTATTGTTGGTATTGTCATGGACAATATTGATCTGAGGAAGAGGAGGAGTGGAGGAGCTAAAATTTAAATTAAAAAAATTTAATTTCGAAATCCGAGCGAATTTTTTTCTATTATCCTTCCACATTTTTTGGTCCATATGGTTTTGAATTTTTAATATTTTAATCTAAATCCCAAAATCAAATATTCCAAAACCCCACACACACTTTCTCTGATTTTGGAATCAAAAAAAGTACATGTATATACGAATATATCAAATGCAAATGTGCGGATGGTGGCTTACAGGTGTCAGATGACGTCAAAGCCAAACAGTTGCTGCATTCGAATATTGCGTGCATTGAAAGCCATATACTATTCATATATTGTGAAATATTCAGGTTAATACATTGGGTCATAAAATAATATATGAGCCAATACAGTGGGAATCTAGGCGTATACATGCTGACAGCATGTATACGCAATAGAGGACAGCAAATCAAATTAAGAGGATTTTCAATGCGTCACACATTTAAAAAAAAATTTGAGGCCAACAAAGTGTATTTGATTAAAAAAAATATTTTAAGGGTTATCGAAGGCTGTAGAATTTTTAAAAAAAATATTTTGAGGTTCCCCAAAAATAGTGGAGCAGCTCATTTCCAAAGTCCTTGAGGATGAACGTCGGCAAGGCGACAAGAACGGTGTTGAGGACAAGGTATTTTCGGCAAATAACAACGCAAAGGCTGATAAAGATTGTATTGCTGCGCTTAAATGCTACAAATCTGGACAGTTAGGTCACATTCGAGCTCAGTGCAAGAAAGGCAATGATGAGTCGGTTGCGTCTGAGATTAATGCTGTTGACAAGAAAGTAAGCAATGGATTTTGGGCTGCAGTGCTTCATAGCATATGATCAGTCGCAGAGAATATTTTAAAGAATTTTAGCAAAAGAGACAAACAATTTTGTTGGCTGACGTTGACGAAGTGTACGCAGAGGGAAGAGGAACGGCCGCTATGAAAACGAAATATATGAAAATTACCCTAATAAATGTTTTGTATGTCCCCTCTCTACAATCAAATTTTTTGTCGATTAGCAAATTCATCGAGGCTGGTCATACGGTACATTTTGCAAAATGATGTATGCTTTCAAGAAGAACGGTATATTTTTGCAGAGTACGAAAAAGTAAACACGACTGAATGTTTGGATAACATCGGGGAAGGAGGTGATTTTGAGAGATGGCATTCTCGTTTCGGTCATCTTAATAGCAGAGATCTGAATTCTCAAAGCAGCAAGGGTATGGTCGGGGTTAGGGATACGTAGTTGAGCGCAAAAGTCGACTTTGCGATTATTGCCGCTGACTAAAAAGTCGATTTTTAGACTTTTGAATTTTTGCCTTTGACTAAAAAGTCGACTTTTCGATCTTTCGATTTTAAAAAACTGTACAAAATCGATTTTCGACTTTTGCTGACTTCTGAAAAATCGACTAAAAATTTGATTTTTTATATGAATTACTGTTAACAGATAATGTAAAGTTCCGGAAAGTGCAATTTTTTGAGCTTTGTGATAAAAAAACCAAGTATTTATTAAAAAAATCGAAAGTCGATCTTGAAAAGTCGACTTTATGATTTCCTAATTGATAAAAAGTCGACTTCGACTTTTCAATACAAAATGTCAATTAGCCGAAAGACGATTTACTTATCCCTAGCCAGGGGGCTGGATTTAAAAATGCCCATCGATTTTAAATGTATGACCTGTACTGTTGGCAAAATTTCAACGAAATCTTTCCCTTCGTACTCTCAAGTGAATACTAAGGCGGTTCTGGAATTGGTATACACTGACTTGTGTGGGCCTTTTAAAGTTCGCTCTCAAGGTGTTGCTTTGTATTTAATGACAATCACGAATGACTATTCCAGATTTATATTTACTTATTTTTTGAAAAATAAATGTGATGTCTTTGAGGTTTTCAAGCTTTTTTAATGCGATGGCGATGAAGCAGAATGGCCCGCAAATTGATGAAAGTTAGAAGCGATAATGGAAAAGAGTACTTGAACAGTCGTTTCAAAGACTTCTTCGAAAAAAAACGGAGTATTACATCAGACGACCATCAGCCACACGCCACAGCAGAACGCGCAAACAGAACGTTGGTCGAAATGGCTCGGTGTATGCAGCATAAATCGGGTCTGCCGCCGAGCTTATGGGCAGAGGCTGTCAACACAGTTTCATACATTAGAAACAGAAGCCAAACGAAAGGTTTAGGAGAGGCAACTCCATATGAAAGGTGTTACAACAGAAAATCATCGGTTGCACATTTAAAGACGTTTGGCTGCGGCGCTGTAGTCTTGCAGAAATATCGCACTGGAGGAAAATTAGAACCGAAGGGAGTAAAAATGAAGTTCGCCGGTTACGAAAGTTTGTCGAAGGGGTATCGTTTATTCAATACGGGGAGAATAGAGATCGTCAAGGCAAGAGAATGCGGAGAGCAATAGCAAAACCGTCGATGAGTTAAATGTAAGTATGTTCTACCCCGTAAATGAAATTGATGGTGTCGATGCTAGCAATGGCGTAGCAACAGACGAAGTACAGCAAGACGACAACTTCGAAACGGCAAGCGAAACCATATGAGAGTGAAACCAAAACAGCTGGCGTTACACAGAGTAATGAAACTCAGTTGAAAAGAGGACGAGGAAGATCAAAATTAATAAAACTAGAATGAAAGGGCGTCCTAGAAAAGTGTACGTAACAGACAGAGAATTACTTAATACCATCGTAGAAGACCCTCAAACGCTGAAAAAGGCATTGAAGTCAGACGAGGCTGATGAGTGGAATTTGGTTGACAGGCCAAAATCTGGAAATATTATTGATTCAAAATGGGTGTTTTCCATAAAAAGAATAGCTAACGGAGCGGTAAAGAGAAATATAACAAAATAGAAATATAAGTTTCGGGATTTATAGCCACATTCTTCCTAGCCGGAACATCCATAACTAGCGGCTTTTCCGCCGGCTTCATCTTCCTACCCACATGAGATATGTCCGGCCTGGATATAACAGCCAAGTACATCAGACTTCCAATCAAGCTTTGATATTTTTCATCATTTGCTTAATGTTGAGCCGTTAGCCCTTGTTCTTGATACAGGTCTCGAATTCTGCATCCTTCAATTCTGTAGCAATTGTTTGTGTATTCCTTCTGATGATTTGCGAATAGAGCCTATTTCTCCATCTCTCTCAATTTGCATTCCAAGTCAGCAAGTCTTTCTTTATGTACCTGCTCCTTGTTCGCCGGACTTTCAACTTCCCAACTGGACATTGTTCCATAACCGGTGGCCAACTCGACTGGAGCTATTTCCTGTGCAAATGGAATATTACTTACTTGACGCTCCTTATATTCATTGGCAATTATTCGTCAACCATATGGCCAACTGATCACGTCCGGCCTCTGCTGCTTCTCGTGCCTTCTTCGAAAGTGCCAATTCTTCGGAAGCTTCTTTATGTGCATTTCATAGGGTTTCGCGGTGTGGTTAGCTGCCATAATGTCTGCGGCATTGGCGACCACTTGCTTGGACAAATTATCTCGTTCGAACTCTGTTTCTCTGTAGCCGTCACCAATTCAAGTTTAAACTGGCGAACTGGATAGTCCAATTCGATACATACATATATCTCTAGCCTCTCTATACCTTGCTTGCAACCTTTCTTGAAGGCAACCATTGGCGTCTTCCGATATTTTTATAGCAACTTCTAGCTCTTTATTCCTTTCCCGTAACTCCGCCACGTCACGGCTTTTATCCTCCAAAGCTGTTTGAAGGCTGCCCATTTGTTCTTGGGCTGTCCTAAAACATCCTGCCATATTGGATTTCTTCTTCCATATCTCCTTCCACTGATCCCGAACCATCGGATCGTCTTTCACTTCATCGGGTTCGTCCCTCACCAAACATTCTATAAAGTCATACATAGACTGTATCTCCCGCATATTCACAGTCGTATCCATTTCATTGATAGCCTCTGCGCACATGTGAAGATTAGTTAGTAGATTGTTTATCTCCACCTGGGTCGGCGCCGAGGCTCTGCCTAGCTTAAATCAATGTGGATTTTCCACAAAGCTGACAGAATTTCCTTGACCTTTATTTTAAATTCTTGAGCATATCTTTCTTCACGATCGGTCACTGACCCGGCTCGAAGGACCAATGTTAACAAGGAATCATACGCGGATATTGTCCGCGGAGTATGTAAATGCACAGCAATAGATACAGACGTGCTATCACTCCGCGGACAATATCCGCGTAAGATCGCCGGATAAAAATAATCCTCGCGTTTTAATAATTACCAAAGGCGTGGATTTTTTAATTATTTTTTAGGGTTTTACCAAAGGTGAGGATTTTTTAAAAATTATTTTATAAAATTTCCCATATATTATTTTATGTTTTTGCATTTTTAATTTAACAATTTTTATATATGTGTGTCAGTTATTAAATATTCATAAATATAAAATGGGTCTGTGTTTCAGTTTTTTTTTTTGCATTTTCAATTTTTTGTTTTGGTTTTTCCTGAACATAAAACCCCCTCGCCCGGTTGTGAAAATGAGGTCAGATACATTTTCACCTGAAAAATCTCAAAACAATCTGAAAATGTTACAAAACAAGTAACAACCAGCAACAACAACAATGTCATCATCAACCTGAACGAACGACAACCGCACACAATATGCACAGAGAGAGAGGACGAAAAAAAAATCAACGTGCGTTCCATTCATTTCACTTTGCCCCTAATATATATGTAACATGCACTCTACACAGACACATACACTAACACACATTTTTACATACTCGGAAAAAAATACATGAACATGAAAAGTGTAACAAATATGGCATGTAATTTCCCTTTTCAAAAAAGGTGGTGGTGGTCCTCCAGGTTGCTTTACCTCTACTCCATGGAAGAGGAGGAGGTTAATCCCTACATTTGTGTGTATGTGTGTGCTTTTTTGAATGCCAGGTCATAAACCAAACTTCTGGCAAACATTGTTTTTTTCATATTTAATATGAAATTGAAAATGTTAATATTTTGACCCTGGGGTTAAAGTTTCCTACAGGGAGGATAAAGAAGGGGGTGGGAAATCTGAAGCTGCCAATTTTCAAAAAAAAAAAAAAAAATATTTTAAATTTTCTCTACGTAGCTGGGCTGACTTATTTTTGGGTTTAGAAAAGCTAGACTTGTTCCTACATTCCTTTAGTCTGCCAAAATTCGGATTCCTTCCATAGCTCTTCTGTCCCTTCCCCTTCAGGCCATTGCAATGATTTCTGTATAGCCTAACTTCGAATATTAGTCGAACAAAGAAATTCCAACCAACAATCCCTTTTCGTTGTTCTTTACATTAACCAAAAACATTGATCCTTTGGCCTGAGGATATTTTTAATTCCAGTGTAAGTCCCTCTCCCCTTGTATGCCCCCAAAACATTTATGTTATGCACAAAATGTTAGCAATCATATTTTGAGGTTATGTTTGTAGCCAAAGGCAATGGGAAAATATAACAACAACAAATAAAGATATTGACTATGGAAGTGTGTGTGTGTGTATAAATATGCATACATAGGTATTTGTATATTAGGACACTTAGCAATTGACTGCAGACAGGATCAGAGGGGTAGAAGGGATTTTTTAATGAATATTTTTCGGGGGCTAATAAGAGGCGTGGATTTTTTAAAAATATATTTTGGAGGTCTAACCCTAGGCGTCGATTTGTACAAAAAAATGTAAGGGCCTACAATTAGGCGTGGATTTTTTAAAGAATATTTTTTAGGTCCTACAATTAGGCGTGGATTTTTTAAAGAATATTTTTTAGGTCCTACAATTAGGCGTGGATTTTTTAAAGAATATTTTTTAGGTATCATCAGGCGTGGATTTTTAAAGAATATTTTTTTAGAATATTTTTTAGGTCCTACAATTAGGCGTGGATTTTTTAAAGAATATTTTTTAGGTCCTACAATTAGGCGTGGATTTTTTAAAGAATATTTTTTAGGTCCTACAATTAGGCGTGGATTTTTTAAAGAATATTTTTTAGGTCCTACAATTAGGCGTGGATTTTTTAAAGAATATTTTTTAGGTCCTACAATTAGGCGTGGATTTTTTAAAGAATATTTTTTAGGTCCTACAATTAGGCGTGGATTTTTTAAAGAATATTTTTTAGGTCCTACAATTAGGCGTGGATTTTTTAAAGAATATTTTTTAGGTCCTACAATTAGGCGTGGATTTTTTAAAGAATATTTTTTAGGTCCTACAATTAGGCGTGGATTTTTTAAAGAATATTTTTTAGGTCCTACAATTAGGCGTGGATTTTTTAAAGAATATTTTTTAGGTCCTACAATTAGGCGTGGATTTTTTAAAGAATATTTTTTAGGTCCTACAATTAGGCGTGGATTTTTTAAAGAATATTTTTTAGGTCCTACAATTAGGCGTGGATTTTTTAAAGAATATTTTTTAGGTCCTACAATTAGGCGTGGATTTTTTAAAGAATATTTTTTAGGTCCTACAATTAGGCGTGGATTTTTTAAAGAATATTTTTTAGGTCCTACAATTAGGCGTGGATTTTTTAAAGAATATTTTTTAGGTCCTACAATTAGGCGTGGATTTTTTAAATATATTGTAGGCCTAAACATTATTTCTTTAAATCCACGCCTAATTATAGGCCCTAAAAATATTTTTTAAAAATCAAGTCCTTGGGATAGACCTCAAAAAATATGTTTTTAAAATCCCCGCCTCTACCCCTCTGATACTGTCTGCAGTCAGTTGCTAAGTGGGAAATGTTATGACAATGCCTTACTATACAAATAATGTTTGGATAACTAAAATAAGGCTCAGACAATGTTTAGATAACTAAAATAAGGCCCTAAAAATATTTTTTTAAAAATCAAGTCCTTGGGTTAGACCTAAAAAAATTTGCTCATATAACGTTTAGATAACTAAAATAAGGCTCAGATAATGTTTAGATGAGTAAAATAAGGTTCCGATAATGTTTAGATAAGTAAAAAAGGTTCAGATAATGTTTAGATAAATAAAATAAGGCGTAGATAATATTTAGATAACTAAAATAAGACTTAGACAATTATTAGATGAATCAAATAAATATAAAAGTAAAATAAGGCGTAGATAATTTTTAGATAACTAAAATATAGCCAGATAAGCCTACACTTAGGCTTGGATTTTAAAGAGGTCAATACAAGGCGTCGATTTTTAAACCATATTTTTTAGAGGCCAATACAAAAATCTACGCTTTTGTGAAGTCCCTAAAAATATTTTTTTTTTTTAAAAAATCCACACATTTTTTTAAAAAAGGACCTCCCTCTTGAGTTCCTTTTTATTTCCCAATGGCCATATATTATCCATTTCAAATTAAACCATAACATCATAAATTTACTTTGTATGGCTATACCAACCACTGGGCCCATTCACATGACAATTGTCCTTATTTCCAGTTTCTTTTCTTGCTCCCTCTCTCTCCCTTCCTTTTTTCCTTTCCCTCCAGCCTCATTTTCTAATTCGAAGCCATGAAAGGCTACTCCACAAAACAGACATATTTTGCATTTTAGATTTATTAGAGTCACCTTTTGGTCATACATACTGCATAAAATATGTATGTGAGCCTCCCTATGTGTGTGTGTGTGTGTGTTGGAAAGATTAAAACACACACACTCAGTGTGTGTGTGTTTGTCGCCACACAGAACTTGATTGCAGCTATGCAATCAGACACTGATACATGTATGGCAAACCCATAAACACTAAATACAGATTGCAAAGGAAAACATACACATGTATGTGTATATGTGTGTGTGTGTTTGTGTTTGTGTCATACATTTACATATGTCATATTAAATAGGAAAATTCTACTATTGCAATGTTTTCAAAAGGGTCTATTCCTTTCCTTGGGATATACAAAAACATGCATGTGTTCATGTGTGCGTGTGTGCATGCATGTTTAATTTGTTGTTGGTTTTGTTGCAGAATTTTATTACACATGGCTGATGGCGACCAAACAAACGGGAGTACCAAACGACCGACCGCAACAACAACAGCAACGACGACGACGAAGTTGACGGCGTCGACTACAAAACGTCACAACGAATCGGGTTTCTCATACATTTATGCACTTGACACCATTGTATGCAATTAGTAAGCGAGTGTGTGTGTGTCTGTGCATGTTCGTGTGTCCAAGTATACTTGGTTGTATTTGTATTTACACTCATTATATGTGTGTGTGTGTGGTGTTTGAATTGTTAATATATAGAGAGGTGGGCAAATGCATGCATGTTCGCGTGTGTGTGTCTGCTTGTATTTTATAATGCCCCGAAGAGGGACATTTAGTTCGTTTCCTTCGCTCATTTATTATTTTTATTCTTGTGTAGTAGTTGTTGTTGTTGCTACAACTGCTGCTGCTGATTTCGCCTGTGGCCATATTGTTACTCGAGTAAAAGCGTGTAACAACAAATAATCATTTTTAATATAAATACTCTCACATGCATACTTTATACATACGTGCATACATATCTACATTTAATCATGTTTGTTTGTAGACAAACAAACAAACATACATACACACAGGTAACCAGCATACTGCACAGTTGGCAAAATCGTGGCCTTAAAGGACACTCAAGGAATAAAATTGGGAATTTTGAAAAAAAAAATTTTTTAGGGTTCATCAACAGGTGTGGATTTTTTTAAATTAATTTTTCAGGGTCCATCACGCCTTAGGTTATGCTTTAAAAATTAATTCTAAATTGTATATCTAATTATATCAAAATTTTATAATTATCTAAAAATTATCTGACTATATATAGTTATCTAACGCTCTTTTTTTAGTTATCTAAAAGTTATCGCTCTATATTTTGCGTTATCTAAACATTATATGAGCCTTATTTTAGTTATCTAAAAGTTTTCTGTCTATATTTTGCGTTATCTAAACATTATCTGAGCCTTATTTTAGTTATCAAAACATTATCTGAGCTTTATGTTTGTTATCTAAACATTATTGGAGCCTAATTTTAGTTATCTAAACATTATTTGAACCTTATTTTATTTATCTAAACCTTATCTGAACCTTATTTTAGTTATCTAAACATTATCTGAGCCTTATTTCAGTTATCTAAACATTATCTGAGCCTTATTTTAGTTATCTAAACATTATTTGAGCCTTATTTTAGTTACCTAAAAATTATCTTAGCCTTATTTAATTTATCTAAAATATATCTGAGCCTTATTTTAGTTAACTTAACATTATCTGAGCCTTATTTTAGTTATCTAAACATTATCTGAGCCTTATTTTACTTATATAAACATTATCTGAGCGTTATTTTATTTATCTAAAAATTATCTGAGCCTTATTCTAGTTATCTAAATATTATCTACGCCTTATTTTATTTATCTAAAATTTATCTGAGCCTTATTTTAGTCATCTAAACATTATCTGAGCCTTATTTTAGTTATCTAAACATTTTCTGAGAGTTATTTAACTTATCTATGTATTATCTACGCCTTATTTGATTTATCTTCAAATTATCTGAGCCCTAATTTTAGTTATCTACAAATTATCTGAGCCCTAATTTTAGTTATCTAAAAATTATCCGAGTATTATTTTAGTTGTCTAAAAATTATCTGAACCTTATTTTAGTTATCTAAAAATTATCTGAGCCCTAATTTTAGTTATCTAAAAATTATCCGAGTATTATTTTAGTTGTCTAAAAATTATCTGAACCTTATTTTAGTTATCTAAAAATTATCTGAGCCTTATTTTACTTATCTAAAAATTATCTGAGTATTATTTTAGTTGTCTAAAAATTATCTGTACCTTATTTTAGTTATCTAAAAATTATCTGAGCCTTATTTTACTTATCTAAAAATTATCTGAGCATTATTTTATTTATCTAAAATTTATCTGAGCCTTATTTTAGTTACCCAATATTATCTACGCTTTATTTTAGTTAATCAATATTATCTACGCTTTATTTTAGTTATTTATATATTATCTATGCTTTATTTTAGTTATCTATATATTATCTATGCTTTATTTTAGTTACCTAATATTATGTATGCCTTATTTTTATCTATATATTATCTACGCCTTATTTTAATTATCTATATATTATCTACTCCTTATTTAATTATCTATATATTATCTACTCCTTATTTAATTATCTTTATATTATCTACGCCTTATTTTAATTATCTATATATATTATCTACGCCTTATTTTAATTATCCATATATTATCTACGCCTTATTTTAATTATCTATATATTATCTACGCCTTATTTTAATTATCTATATATTATCTACGCCTTATTTTAATTATCTTTATATTATCTACGCCTTATTTTAATTATCTATATATTATCTACGCCTTATTTTAATTATCTATATATTATCTTCGCCTTATTTTAATTATCTGTATATTATCTACGCCTTATTTTAATTATCTATATATTATCTACGCCTTATTTTAATTATCTATATATTATCTACGCCTTATTATAATCTATATATTATCTACGACTTATTTTAGTTATCTGTATATTATCTACGCCTTATTTTAGTTATCTATATATTATCTACGCTTTATTTTAAATAATCTTTATATTATCTACGCCTTATTTTAATTATCTTTATATTATCTACGCCTTTTTTAGTTATCTAAATATTATCTACGCCTTTTTTAGTTATCTAAATATTATCTACGCCTTATTTTATTATCTATGTATTATGTACGCCTTAATTTATTTATTTATATATTTTTAGTTATCTAAATATTATCTACACCTTATTTTAGTTATGTAAATATTATCTACACCTTATTTTAGTTATCTAAATATTATCTGACTACTTTCTAGTTATCTATACATTATCTTCACCTTACTATATTTATCTACACCTTATCTATGTCTTGTTTCAGTTATCTTACAAGTATCTATGCCTTGTTTTAGTTATCTAAAAAGTATCTAACAACTTTTATCTATAGTATTACTTAGCTACATATTATCTATGCCATATTTTCCATCATTAATTGCATTTTCTCGAGTGTTCCTTCGATGTTTACCTCAAATATTAATTTTTCTCATCAAACATGAATATGTTTGTATCATTCACATACACTCACACACATACATTCATTTTTCAGTTTTTCAACACAGAAGATTACTTTGAAAACGAATCTTCTTCATCATCATCATTGCGAAACAAATGTATCAATTTCATCAGTCATTCATTCCATTACTGCACTTTATCTTCTTCTTCTTCTTCGGTTGCAATTTTTTGGGGGGCGGAGGCAAGTTTGGAGATTCAGAAGAATTCGAAATGATCGAAGAGTAATAAATATCATGGCTAGTGCATGAATATGTGCATTCAGATGGAAGTTATCAATCAATCAAATAATCATGCCAAGGGATTATAGGTATTGAACAAACAACTACATACATATCTACATATGTATGTGTGTGTTACAACACATAAAGGTGGAATGATTTAAAATCCCATACATTTTTAAAGAACAATAAAGTTAATTTCCTAATAGACATTATAATATTTATTACAATTTTCGGGGATGGATTTAAATTTACGGAATTGAATTGAATAAATTATTATAAATATGTGGATAGAAGGTAATTAATTTAATTATAATTCGTTTCGTTTGAGAAAATAATAAATATTTATGATTTTTGGATTTTTTTTAAAAAAATTATTTTTCATGACCTAACAAGGGCGTGGAATTTTTAAAAATTATTTTTGATGACCTAACAAAGGCGTGGATTTTTTAAAAAATTATTTTTAGAGTATCACTAAAATTTTGTTCATTAAATTCCTTAATATTTTTTTTCCTTGTTTTAAATTCTTATAAAATTTTCCAAAATTTCTTTCGGAAGGGAAAGTGATTGTGCGGTTGAGTGTGTCTTTGTATCAGAGCCCCATTACAAAGTCATTGTGGCATAAAAGTGAGAAGAATCCTTTCTTTCGGCTGTTGAAGTGCTTTCAATTAAGGTATCCTTTTTCCCCCCAATGTAGTTACACACAAATATCCTGCAATCCTTTGTTGAATTTGGCAGTTGGGGGGAAACGAATTTTTAAAGACAACAACCAATAGCAGAAGGAGGAGGGAAAAAACTGTCATTCCAGCCTTCCTTAACAAGTCAGGATGCCTGCCTGGCATCCTTGTTGCTTAGAGTATAGATGTGTGTGTATTTGTTTTCATTTGAACTAAGCAAGACATTTTCGACAAAGGCACTCCTCGCATATCCTTCCAGCAGCCAGTATGTGAGAATCAACGCACGTGTATTGGCTTTGCCAAGAGGATTTTTTCAACATCTTCTTCGTCTTCCTCTTCAATGAACCATAATTCGTTAGGCGCCAATATATTCACGTATTCGCGTTAATACCTTAACTCTTTTACGCAAGTCGAACGTACGTTGCTACGCTCCAATGGAGGCTGGCGGCTGAGAATCATCGACACGGCAAGATAATGGGCGAAAGTGTTAGAATGTATAAATAACTATATTAGGGTGGTTCCTCAGAACACAAAAATAATAAAACTTTAATAAGGACCCTTTGACAGTTTCAACGATCCACCTTAATAAACTTCGAGGTGGTGGTTTCAAATCTTGGCATTGTTTTTAAGTATTCCGCACGCATTCATTTATTGCTTTAACTTAGGGTACTTAGCTTTTTGGCACGAACGTGAGGGAGAGGGGTATTACTAAACGAGGTAGGACCTGAGAAATATATTTTTTTTAAATCCACGCCTTGGTATATGCCTCAAAAATAATGTTTAAAAAATCCACGCCTTGGTATATGCCTCAAAAATAATGTTTAAAAAATCCACGCCTTGGTATATGCCTCAAAAATAATGTTTAAAAAATCCACGCCTTGGTATATGCCTCAAAAATAATGTTTAAAAAATCCACGCCTTGGTATATGCCTCAAAAATAATGTTTAAAAAATCCACGCCTTGGTATATGCCTCAAAAATAATGTTTAAAAAATCCACGCCTTGGTATATGCCTCAAAAATAATGTTTAAAAAATCCACGCCTTGGTATATGCCTCAAAAATAATGTTTAAAAAATCCACGCCTTGGTATATGCCTCAAAAATAATGTTTAAAAAATCCATGCCTTGGTATATGCCTCAAAAATAATGTTTAAAAAATCCATGCCTTGGTATATGCCTCAAAAATAATGTTTAAAAAATCCACGCCTTGGTATATGCCTCAAAAATAATGTTTAAAAAATCCACGCCTTGGTATATGCCTCAAAAATAATGTTTAAAAAATCCACGCCTTGGTATATGCCTCAAAAATAATGTTTAAAAAATCCACGCCTTGGTATATGCCTCAAAAATAATGTTTAAAAAATCCACGCCTTGGTATATGCCTCAAAAATAATGTTTAAAAAATCCACGCCTTGGTATATGCCTCAAAAATAATGTTTAAAAAATCCACGCCTTGGTATATGCCTCAAAAATAATGTTTAAAAAATCCACGCCTTGGTATATGCCTCAAAAATAATGTTTAAAAAATCCACGCCTTGGTATATGCCTCAAAAATAATGTTTAAAAAATCCACGCCTTGGTATATGCCTCAAAAATAATGTTTAAAAAATCCACGCCTTGGTATATGCCTCAAAAATAATGTTTAAAAAATCCACGCCTTGGTATATGCCTCAAAAATAATGTTTAAAAAATCCACGCCTTGGTATATGCCTCAAAAATAATGTTTAAAAAATCCACGCCTTGGTATATGCCTCAAAAATAATGTTTAAAAAATCCACGCCTTGGTATATGCCTCAAAAATAATGTTTAAAAAATCCACGCCTTGGTATATGCCTCAAAAATAATGTTTAAAAAATCCACGCCTTGGTATATGCCTCAAAAATAATGTTTAAAAAATCCACGCCTTGGTATATGCCTCAAAAATAATGTTTAAAAAATCCACGCCTTGGTATATGCCTCAAAAATAATGTTTAAAAAATCCACGCCTTGGTATATGCCTCAAAAATAATGTTTAAAAAATCCACGCCTTGGTATATGCCTCAAAAATAATGTTTAAAAAATCCACGCCTTGGTATATGCCTCAAAAATAATGTTTAAAAAATCCACGCCTTGGTATATGCCTCAAAAATAATGTTTAAAAAATCCACGCCTTGGTATATGCCTCAAAAATAATGTTTAAAAAATCCACGCCTTGGTATATGCCTCAAAAATAATGTTTAAAAAATCCACGCCTTGGTATATGCCTCAAAAATAATGTTTAAAAAATCCACGCCTTGGTATATGCCTCAAAAATAATGTTTAAAAAATCCACGCCTTGGTATATGCCTCAAAAATAATGTTTAAAAAATCCACGCCTTGGTATATGCCTCAAAAATAATGTTTAAAAAATCCACGCCTTGGTATATGCCTCAAAAATAATGTTTAAAAAATCCACGCCTTGGTATATGCCTCAAAAATAATGTTTAAAAAATCCACGCCTTGGTATATGCCTCAAAAATAATGTTTAAAAAATCCACGCCTTGGTATATGCCTCAAAAATAATGTTTAAAAAATCCACGCCTTGGTATATGCCTCAAAAATAATGTTTAAAAAATCCACGCCTTGGTATATGCCTCAAAAATAATGTTTAAAAAATCCACGCCTTGGTATATGCCTCAAAAATAATGTTTAAAAAATCCACGCCTTGGTATATGCCTCAAAAATAATGTTTAAAAAATCCACGCCTTGGTATATGCCTCAAAAATAATGTTTAAAAAATCCACGCCTTGGTATATGCCTCAAAAATAATGTTTAAAAAATCCACGCCTTGGTATATGCCTCAAAAATAATGTTTAAAAAATCCACGCCTTGGTATATGCCTCAAAAATAATGTTTAAAAAATCCACGCCTTGGTATATGCCTCAAAAATAATGTTTAAAAAATCCACGCCTTGGTATATGCCTCAAAAATAATGTTTAAAAAATCCACGCCTTGGTATATGCCTCAAAAATAATGTTTAAAAAATCCACGCCTTGGTATATGCCTCAAAAATAATGTTTAAAAAATCCACGCCTTGGTATATGCCTCAAAAATAATGTTTAAAAAATCCACGCCTTGGTATATGCCTCAAAAATAATGTTTAAAAAATCCACGCCTTGGTATATGCCTCAAAAATAATGTTTAAAAAATCCACGCCTTGGTATATGCCTCAAAAATAATGTTTAAAAAATCCACGCCTTGGTATATGCCTCAAAAATAATGTTTAAAAAATCCACGCCTTGGTATATGCCTCAAAAATAATGTTTAAAAAATCCACGCCTTGGTATATGCCTCAATAAAAAATCCACGCCTTGGTATATGCCTCAAAAATAATGTTTAAAAAATCCACGCCTTGGTATATGCCTCAAAAATAATGTTTAAAAAATCCACGCCTTGGTATATGCCTCAAAAATAATGTTTAAAAAATCCACGCCTTGGTATATGCCTCAAAAATAATGTTTAAAAAATCCACGCCTTGGTATATGCCTCAAAAATAATGTTTAAAAAATCCACGCCTTGGTATATGCCTCAAAAATAATGTTTAAAAAATCCACGCCTTGGTATATGCCTCAAAAATAATGTTTAAAAAATCCACGCCTTGGTATATGCCTCAAAAATAATGTTTAAAAAATCCACGCCTTGGTATATGCCTCAAAAATAATGTTTAAAAAATCCACGCCTTGGTATATGCCTCAAAAATAATGTTTAAAAAATCCACGCCTTGGTATATGCCTCAAAAATAATGTTTAAAAAATCCACGCCTTGGTATATGCCTCAAAAATAATGTTTAAAAAATCCACGCCTTGGTATATGCCTCAAAAATAATGTTTAAAAAATCCACGCCTTGGTATATGCCTCAAAAATAATGTTTAAAAAATCCACGCCTTGGTATATGCCTCAAAAATAATGTTTAAAAAATCCACGCCTTGGTATATGCCTCAAAAATAATGTTTAAAAAATCCACGCCTTGGTATATGCCTCAAAAATAATGTTTAAAAAATCCACGCCTTGGTATATGCCTCAAAAATAATGTTTAAAAAATCCACGCCTTGGTATATGCCTCAAAAATAATGTTTAAAAAATCCACGCCTTGGTATATGCCTCAAAAATAATGTTTAAAAAATCCACGCCTTGGTATATGCCTCAAAAATAATGTTTAAAAAATCCACGCCTTGGTATATGCCTCAAAAATAATGTTTAAAAAATCCACGCCTTGGTATATGCCTCAAAAATAATGTTTAAAAAATCCACGCCTTGGTATATGCCTCAAAAATAATGTTTAAAAAATCCACGCCTTGGTATATGCCTCAAAAATAATGTTTAAAAAATCCACGCCTTGGTATATGCCTCAAAAATAATGTTTAAAAAATCCACGTCTTGGTATATGCCTCAAAAATAATGTTTAAAAAATCCACGTCTTGGTATATGCCTCAAAAATAATGTTTAAAAAATCCACGTCTTGGTATATGCCTCAAAAATAATGTTTAAAAAATCCACGCCTTGGTATATGCCTCAAAAATAATGTTTAAAAAATCCACGCCTTGGTATATGCCTCAAAAATAATGTTTAAAAAATCCACGCCTTGGTATATGCCTCAAAAATAATGTTTAAAAAATCCACGCCTTGGTATATGCCTCAAAAATAATGTTTAAAAAATCCACGTCTTGGTATATGCCTCAAAAATAATGTTTAAAAAATCCACGCCTTGGTATATGCCTCAAAAATAATGTTCAAAAAATCCACGCCTTGGTATATGCCTCAAAAATAATGTTTAAAAAATCCACGCCTTGGTATATGCCTCAAAAATAATGTTTAAAAAATCCACGCCTTGGTATATGCCTCAAAAATAATGTTTAAAAAATCCACGCCTTGGTATATGCTTCAAAAATAATGTTTAAAAAATCCACGCCTTGTGATAGACCCCTTACTTACTTAGATGGCTTGTTACAGAACGGTTGCTCCATAAGCCGAGCTTAGAAAAGATTTCCAGGCGCGTCGGTCTTTTGCGTGGTTTTTCCAATTTGAAAGACCATATTCGGCAATGTTGTCTTCGACTTGATCTTTCCATCGGCCTTCCTCTTCTGCGAAAACCATTAGCTAGTTCGCTTTTATATGCCTTCTGGGCTGGGGCACCTTCATCCATTCTCACAACATGACCTAGCCAACGTAGTCGCTGCAGCTCAATACGTCTAACAATGTCGATGTCCAAGATCCGGGGAGCGGGTACAACTCATGGTTCATTCGACCGTGATATTCACCATCAACGCAGATCGGCCCATAGATCTTTCGGAGAATTTTTCTCTCAAACACTCCAAGAGCTGTCTCATCTACTTGCGTAAGTACACATGCTTCAGATCCGTATAACAGCACGGGTAGTATCAGAGAGTCTTGTAGAGAGTGAGTTTGGTCTTGCGGGAGGTGGCCTTGCTTTTGAGTTGTTTGCTCAGACCATAGTAGCACCGCTTGGCCAACACAACCCTTCTCCGAATTTCAAAACTGATGTCATTCATTCTGTTTATGGCGGTACCAAGGTATATAAAATCTTTAACTACTTCGAAGCTGTAGTTCTCAAGTTCCACTGGACGTCTTGTGGGTCTACTGGACGTATTGTGGGTTCCACTTGGTCATCTCGCCGTTTACTGTCAGATCCACATTGGCAGACTCCTTTTCAATTTGTTCAAAGGTGGCTGTTACCGCTCGCAATGTTCGACCCATTATATCGATGCCATCGGCGTAGGCGAGTAACATGCGACTCGTATGATCTTTTCCAGCAGGATGTTAAAAATGTCACACGACAAACTGTCAACTTGTCTGAATCCTCGTTCGGTATTAAAGGGCTCCGATAGGTCCTTTCCGACTTTAACTGCTGATCTTGTTATCCTGCATAGCCATATTAATTTTATAGGAATGCCAAATGCAGACATGGCTTTAAACACCTATGAACGGATAAGGCTGTCGAATGCGGCTTTATAGTCGACGAATAGGTGGTATGTGTCGATGTGAAAATCTGGTCAATGGTGGATTTGCCAGGTCTGAAGCCGCATTGGTATGGTCCAATAATGTCATTGACCATTGGCTTCAGTCGTTCACACAGCACACTGGATAGCACTTTATATGCGATGGGAAGAAGGCTAATTCCTCTATATGTGCCGATATCGTCTTGTCTCCTTTTTTGTGCACGGGACACAGAATGCTGAGGTTTCAATCATTGGGCATGCATTCCTCTAGCCAAATTGTACTAATCAGCTGGTGCATTCTCCTTACCAGCATCTGACCACCAGTCATGAATAGTTCGGCTTGTAAACCATCGGCACCTGCTGCTTTATTATTCTTCAGCCGATTGATTGCTATTTTGACCTTATCTTGGCTAGGTGGTAAACACTCTATACCATCATCTATTATTGGTTCTGGGGTATCCTCTTCACCGCTACTATTTGATACCAGAAGTTTTTCAAAATGCTCCTTCCAGATCCTCAGCACGCCGTATGTATCTGTCACCAGGTTTCCTTCTTTATCTCTACAGGAGGATGTGCATGCACCAAAGCCTTCGGTTTGGTGTTTTGCCCGTCGGTAGAATTTTCGGACTTCATTCTGACTCCTGTACATCTTGATTTGCTCACTCTCACGTTTTTCTTGCTCTTTCATCTTTTTTCTGAAAATACCTTTCTCCTCTCTCCTTTTCTCCCAATATTTCTCCATCGCATTAACTGTTCCTACTGTCCGCAGGTTTGCCCTATACGCTGCGTTTTTCATATCAGTAGCATTACGACACTCCTGATCGTACCTCGGATTTATTGATGGTGGTTTTTGGTACCCAAGTTTTGCTTTTGCTGCAGTTTGTAGGGAGTGGGCAATTCTCTACCATTGTGCTCCTATACTATTAT